>NC_073693.1:278603057-278763057 GCF_029784155.1 Uranotaenia lowii | reverse complement strand
CAGCAGTGTACATGTGGTTTGCAGTGCCGTTGTGGACTGTAAATTGATAGTATTCATAAACATTCCAGTCAAAGCCACAGATTTTTTAGTAAACGCAAACATCCTATAACATCAAATTTCTATCGTTTATGCATTTTTAAGCCATTTGGCATAATAAAATTGATTCATCCGATTTCAATTTTTTAATTGTATTTTTCTTCACAATTTTTTTTTCTTTATTTGAGAGGTTTTCAGCCGCAGGCTGGTTCGCCTCTAGAAGATTTAAAATTCGTACAAAAGGATTACAATTCGTCGTAAATACACGATTCTTTTAAAAAACTTAATAATTTTTCTTCGCTTGCTGGGTCATTTGATAGTGCGTTGCGGATAGATTTATCGATGTCATGCTATTCTCTGATACCATGGAGACCGGGGCATTCTACGATGATGTGTTCCACATTCAATGTATAGTGACAGTGCTCACAGTTTGGGACGGCTCCTCCTTCAATGGTATGACGATGAGTTAGCCTTGTGTGTCCTACTCGTATAGCCTTGACAAAACGATTTGCTCTTGTCTAATTTCTCGGTCGTTCCAAATGAAAGGTTCTCCTTTGGTTTTTACCAATGCTAGGTTTCTGTTCGTTCGCCAGGTATTCAGCCATGTTTCCCAAATTTTGTTTTTGACCCACAGGTGTAGGTCCGAAGCAGGAATATTGATAGGATCTGATTCTTCATCACGGCCGAGTGCAGCTAGCTTGCCCGCTTCTTCATTGCCACGAATACCAGAGTGACCTGGTATCCAGCAGAAAGATACATTTGTTGGATGGAGTTTTTGAATTCTTTGAATCCAAGGGTGTCGATTTTTTGGATTCTGCAAAGCACTTAACGCGCTGGCAGAGTCGGTAAAAATAACAGCGTTTCCAGAAGATGTGATATGACGCAAAGCTAGTAGTAAAGCGGGTATTTCAGCAGAAAAAACAGTGACTTGTCCGGGTAGATTTTTTGCGATTGCCACAGAAGGACCTAAAAATCCGATTCCAACTTTTTCTGACAATTTAGAACCATCAGTGAAGTATTTTTCAAAAAAGAAGAAGTTCCTCTCGATTAAGGAGTTGTGGTGTGCTATTACCTTCCTCTTAGGGTCTCCGGCGCGTATCTTCTTATTGATTTTGAAACTTTGCTTTTTCCCCAGGAACGGGTCAACCCAGAAGGGGCTGCCCAGCAACACCCAGTCCCTGGTCTAAAGCCACGGGGACTAACGGGTTTGGGCGCTCAAGGCCTCTTTTGTTCCTGGGTCTCAGGGCGTTTGTTAGGCTGGGGGAGTTTTCGGATGGGAGGATTCCTAACACAAAAGTTACCTTTATAAAAGCTGGTGTGTTTCGGCGAATTCACGATCTAGGGTAGAAAGCACACGGGGGTCGGGCTGGTAGCGGGGAAATCGCCCACTCGGTCGAACGTAGGAATCGCCACGGGACGGGCGACGCCTGGATGGAACGGGAGGAGCGGCGCGGTACCACGCACCACACTAACGGTTGATCGGTTCGGTCTCTCTCCTATGGCTGGCAGACCGACCACGCGCTTTGGACTAGGCGCGTACCTCGGTCTTCGGCTGGATCGATCGTCGGGATGAGATGGAGGCGATAATGCGATACCACGCACTACCGGCTAGATGATGCGGTTCTGTCTCTCTTCTTCGGCTCGGATGTGCAAACCAACCACGCGCTAATGGCTATGCGCGTACAGTCTTCGATGAGGTTCGGTTTAGCTGATCGATCACGCGCACACAAGGCTGATCGCAAATAATGGCAAGTCCAACCAACTGAACTGCTGCTTGGTTTTGGGGGTATTGCGCGAATAGGCTGGCACACCTCGGACTATGGTTTCGTTTCACCACACACTATTCGGTACCTCGCGCACGGCTTATCGTTGATCTTGTTTTCGGACCGTGGAAACTCGAACTATCAGAGCGATCGCAAGGCACGTCTGAACTCAATCGCTGCCGGGAACCAAGAGCCCTGGTGAGGATTCTTGACTCACCAAGAAACTTCTCGATCTGTCCAATTCACTTGCGTTCTTCCCAAAGCGTGCTGTCTTCGCTGCTGCATTTCAATCGTACGCAACGCTTCGAACCATGTGCGTATTCGGTTTCGCCTACTTCGCTGACCACGTGTTTGAATTTGAACTCGCCGTTGGATTTATGCTAGCTATTTATAAATGTTTTAACCTAACTCCAACCCATCAATTACTTTAAATAAAAAAAAACAACAAAAACAATGTTACCGAGTTGGTAACAGTCCCCCTCTGGTCAAATAAAAAAAAAACTATTAGGATTATATAATTCAAATGGTTTTTTTTCTCTAAAATTTAAAAGGAATTTTAACGTTAATTATTTATTATTTAAGCAAAACAAAATCATCATTGGCTCATTTCGGTGAATTCGATAATCATCAACATTATCATCGTTTTTTAATTTACAGTTACTCGAACATGCCTCCATTATTCTTCGAAGGAACTTTTAAACAATTTATTTTTTTATTTTTTTTCAATCGATGTCCAAAATCCTCAACCAAACAACACCCTTCAATCGACACGAAAAGAGAACGAGATCAACTATTCATGGACCTGTCTAAAATTAATTTAATCAACATCTTCCACAAAGATTTGATCAGTCTTGTGCACGTGCACTTAATTCTGCAAATCGCGAATAAGGTTGTCGATGAAACAAATAAGGGTCATACTCGAATGAGCCGATACCGAAACAAACCGAATGATTATCATCAATCGAACAGATGAACGAATCGAGGTTTATTCCGTTTAGTGGCGAATTGAGAGCCTTGTTCGAGCTTACAACACCTGCTGCAGCTAGTTGTCAATATCATGAATGAGTTGCGGACAGAAATCTTCATCGTTTCGCGAGTGTTGATGCCAAATAAGTGATCGAAAAAATCGAATGAAGTCGAGAGCTATTCATTCTACACGATGTGGACCATTGACCAGATATCTCGCGAACCGTTTATTCATTTACCGCCTACTTCTTTATCGTCAAATTTGAAATACCAATTAGACTGAATTCTGATGACTACTTAGATTGGTTTCTTCTTAACCGGTTTAAGAAGATATTTTCGCTTTTCATCAAGTTTGATACGCGCGCGTCTATGCATTTTCGTGGACGTCTCCACATTGTTGTATTACAACGAATAGGAACTTTTCTGATTTCCGGAAATTTTCATTAGATTGAGTCACGATTTATTTCAAGCCAATAATTCGTTTATTACGCCGACGAAAAACAATCATGGACAAAAAGCTGAATTTTGGACTACACGAAGTAACGCGAACTCTGATTTGATTTAGTGTGTTTTATTTTTAATAACGTTACGAATTATCCGATTTATAAACCGTATCAACGACAGAAAACGGTTTCGCGGGTTTGGTTGAACATAAGTTCTGAAAATGAGTTGTGGCTTCATGAGTTTCAATTTACCTATTGGAGACCCTAACATCTAGTTTGGGGTTATATAGTGAGAATTCTTTTCTGTCTTGCTTCTACCGATTGTTCATTTTGATTACGAACAACTCGTGAGCAGATACCTAAATTCGTCAAGTCTGATGAATGAAATTCTGAGTCTGCGCTACTTGAAGTTCCTGCGGCTTTAGGACTTCCCTAACTAGTTTTTCCGACAATAGGGACAGTTTTCTGAGGTAAAACCTTTAAATGCACATCGATAACAGAAAACTCTACGCGGAATTGGGCAGGTATCCAAATCGTGGAAATCACCACAATTGAAGCATTCTCCTTCCACTGGCGGCTCGTAGTTAGCTAATACTCGTTGAAATTTACTACTGTTACGTGGTCCTAGTTCAGAATCTGAGGAAACGATATGGGTTCTATTCACGTTGGGTTTCGAATTATTTACAGATTTTAATTCACTATTGACAAAGATTCTTTGACCAGGGGGTTTCGCGAATTTCGAATTTGGTTTGGAAAACGGGTTTTTATTACTTTTATCAGGGAAGTTTTTCGAATTTTTAGGACGGTCATAACCTTCAAACGGACGAGACAAATTAGGAGATTTTCTACCCTCAGAGATGGCACAATTTTCCTTTTTAGTCGGACCAAAAACTCTGGAAAACACTGAAAAGTCGGTTGCATCTAAATCCTTCCCCAAACTTAAAAGATCTTTCATGGAACGAACATTTTTCCCAACCAACGTTTTTCGTGAATCGTAGCGTAAATTAGACTTCAAGATCTCCACCCGTTCTGATTCAGGAATAGGGTGATTCATTGCAAGAAAAAGTTTTTCCATTTGTAGCACGAAGCTCTGGAACGATTCTCCCTTTTGTTGTCGAGTTGAATAAATTTTTGCACGCAAAACTGAATCTAGATCTGGGTGTCGAAATTCATTTTTCAATTCTTTCACCAAGTGAGACCACCCGTTCAATTGACTTCGATGCACGGTGTACCAGTTAAGAGCTGCACCTTCAAACAAATGCACAGCGGAATCGAACAAGTCAAGCGAATTCGCTTGTTCAGAAATGGCTAATTGATGGACATGATTAATGAACTCGTTCAAACCTAAACCTTGATCATTTCCGGAGTACTTTTTGATTTTCCACTGTGAAACCGGAATCACTTTTCTTCGTGAATAGTTCTGAGAACTCGGGAAAAATCGCGGACTCTGCTCGAACGGCGGTTGCGCGGAAGTTATCTGAATCGGACTGATGTTAAAGTTGGGAATTTCTTGAGGTTCGTGGGTAAAGACATCAGCCATCGCGGGTACTTCTTCCAAAAACGGATTCGAATCACGATTGGGTAAGAACGGAGCTGAACACGGAAGAATTTCCTCCTCGGGATGCAAAAACGGATTGGATTTGTTCAACTTCGGAATTTCGGTAGAACGCGGGCACGGAATTTCGTGAGTCTGAACCGGAGGACTAGCACGGTTATTAGACGCGGAAGCTTGAAACTGAGCAGTAGTGATAGTAGTCAAATGATCAATTTGTTCACGCATACCACTGATTTGTTTCGCTAACGATTGGATTAGAATACCGACGTCTTTCATCGCGTTATTGAACTCTTCTTTCGTCACAAACTCTGGCTCAACAACTCGTTTCGGAATAGTACCGGTTTTTCGTTTTTCCGCAAACGTGTATTTTTGCTCGCCTAACCTCTCCGACTCGTCATCCTCACCGAAACGCGAATGTGCCGACCAGAAACCTTCATTTAAAAGGTCTATAACTTTTCGGAACACGAGGTCACTTTCACGACGAATTTCACCGACCGAATGGTATTTTATCACGGCTAAACGATGTCCCAAGTGCAATAAACGGGCTTTCAAATGAGATATTTGATCTTTAGGTAACGTTGTTATCATTTGATGAATCTCGCGATAATTCTTCTTACAAATTTCCAGATCAATTTCGGGATCGATGTCGTAGTGAAGCTCAAAATTCTCACCGTCGGCTTCATCTCGCAAAATTTGCTTAAGCAAACTCGCACGTTTTTGACGCGACGCATCTTCCGCGACGATGACTTTCCGAAGAAGAAGCTCATAGTCGAGCTCCTCCGATTGCAAATCGTTTGGGCACATCGCACTGTACACAACCTCGAAATCGGTACCGGAAACCGAGGAACGACGCGAATGCATGATTGTCAGAGAAGGAAAAAAATGGTCGAGATCACAAATGCTCGTGGAAGCTGTTGCCACTTAAAATCGCCAAGAAATAGAAAGCACTAATCACTTTTACGCCCCGCTCACTTCAAGGTCAAAATTCACGAGTCACTCAGCTTCGGATCACCAAATTTACCGCGTGTTTAGAAGTTCCTTTAACCCGAATAATCGGCCTTGTTTATTGTGGCTTTCCCACCGCGAAATCAAGATAAAAAATTCACCAATAACAAGCCTCTGATGCGACCAGAGGAGACATTTAATTTTACAAAGCTAAATTTGGAAAACTCCCCCTCCGCCAGGTGAAAGGAAATATATTCAAAGAATATTTTTCCTCTCCTGAGAACCTTTTTGGTTGGGCGCCAGGTGAAACTTTGCTTTTTCCCCAGGAACGGGTCAA
The DNA here is from genome assembly GCF_029784155.1 of Uranotaenia lowii. Classification (NCBI taxonomy): domain Eukaryota; kingdom Metazoa; phylum Arthropoda; class Insecta; order Diptera; family Culicidae; genus Uranotaenia; species Uranotaenia lowii. Next base: position 278,757,012 of record NC_073693.1, on the reverse strand, counting down.
CCCAGAAGGGGCTGCCCAGCAACACCCAGTCCCTGGTCTAAAGCCACGGGGACTAACGGGTTTGGGCGCTCAAGGCCTCTTTTGTTCCTGGGTCTCAGGGCGTTTGTTAGGCTGGGGGAGTTTTCGGATGGGAGGATTCCTAACACAAAAGTTACCTTTATAAAAGCTGGTGTATTTCGGCGAATTCACGATCTCGGGTAGAAAGCACACGGGGGTCGGGCTGGTAGCGGGGAAATCGCCCACTCGGTCGAACGTAGGAATCGCCACGGGACGGGCGACGCCTGGATGGAACGGGAGGAGCGGCGCGGTACCACGCACCACACTAACGGTTGATCGGTTCGGTCTCTCTCCTATGGCTGGCAGACCGACCACGCGCTTTGGACTAGGCGCGTACCTCGGTCTTCGGCTGGATCGATCGTCGGGATGAGATGGAGGCGATAATGCGATACCACGCACTACCGGCTAGATGATGCGGTTCTGTCTCTCTTCTTCGGCTCGGATGTGCAAACCAACCACGCGCTAATGGCTATGCGCGTACAGTCTTCGATGAGGTTCGGTTTAGCTGATCGATCACGCGCACACAAGGCTGATCGCAAATAATGGCAAGTCCAACCAACTGAACTGCTGCTTGGTTTTGGGGGTATTGCGCGAATAGGCTGGCACACCTCGGACTATGGTTTCGTTTCACCACACACTATTCGGTACCTCGCGCACGGCTTATCGTTGATCTTGTTTTCGGACCGTGGAAACTCGAACTATCAGAGCGATCGCAAGGCACGTCTGAACTCAATCGCTGCCGGGAACCAAGAGCCCTGGTGAGGATTCTTGACTCACCAAGAAACTTCTCGATCTGTCCAATTCACTTGCGTTCTTCCCAAAGCGTGCTGTCTTCGCTGCTGCATTTCAATCGTACGCAACGCTTCGAACCATGTGCGTATTCGGTTTCGCCTACTTCGCTGACCACGTGTTTGAATTTGAACTCGCCGTTGGATTTATGCTAGCTATTTATAAATGTTTTAACCTAACTCCAACCCATCAATTACTTTAAATAAAAAAAAACAACAAAAACAATGTTACCGAGTTGGTAACAATTTCCAGCTCTACCTTTAAGTTACCTGCGTTCCATCGTTGATCGCCAATTCGCTCTAGACGTTCTGTACTTGGCAGTTCCGACCTCGTATATTTACGAAAAATTTCTGGAGCTTTGTTTTAAAAAGTATGTTCGCTTTGATTCACAAGTGACTTTTCAGCTATACTGATCGCCTTTTTGATTGTATGAAGGGCCACTATCATATGAAAAGGTAGAACACCAGCTTCTGCACAAGCAGCAAGTGCTGGGGAGCTGGGTAATAAACCACTGGCATTTCTAATCATAGTGTTGTAGACTGGACTCAAAATATCAATGAGTTTATCAAAAGCACCACTTGTGATCTCCAGCCCATAGAGTAGCCTGCTTGTAACTACACAGTTTCCGATCCTTATCAGCGTTCGACGATTGATCAAATTATGGCGCTTGCTGATCGTCTTCATCAGCCTTGAGCGGCTTGCAATTTCATTTTTTACTCGTTTGCAGTGCGGTTCAAAACAAAATCTGCGATCAAGGGTTATTCCAAGTATTTTCGGTTCTTTTCGGTATGGGATTTCTTTGTTTTCGAGCTCTATTTTGTACTTCCATGGAAGGTGATTTTCCAAGCTAATGTGGCTTCTTATACATTTCTCGGCTGACATGGAAAATCCCACAGATTTTGACCACTCTGATATGCGATTGACTGCCAGTTGTATTTTACGACGATTTATTTTTAAACTTTTTCCCGTGACGATAATTATAATATCGTCGGCGTATACAAAAACATGAATTCCTTTATTCAAAACTGCAAAAAGTGAGTTCATTGCAATCAAAAAGAGAGTAACTGCCAACACGGATCCTTGTTATACCATTCACAATTTTGATTGTAATTATTTCTGTAGTGAATTTTGAATAGGGCGAATGTGCCAAATGTAAACAAATGGAGTTATAAGTTGGGTAATAAGGTACGTTCGGAGACCTACATTTTGAGTGTATAACGTTAAATGAAGGAAATATTTGGTTCACGAGAAATAAAAAAAAAAACAAGATAAAATTTTTGCTGGAAGCTTATGCAACTGTCGAACTTTGAACGCACTTTTTATTGAAACAGTGATGTTGGCTCATTCGCCATGTTCAAAATAAGATACTGATGTTTAAAAAATCTCTCAATTTTTTCAAATAATTTTTCAAATTTTAAATTTTTTTGGAGCAAAATCCCAAAGTTTAAGATATTTTCTAAAATGCTTTACATACTTTGAAACATGGATTTTCGACATATTTTAACGTTTTGCGTGTTAATAAGTGCAAGTTTCATAAGGTTGAAACATTTTCTGTTATTGAAAGTACTGATTTGGATCAATCATATTTGTAGGCATTCGGAAAAGTTAATTCGATACGGTGTAATAACTGAAGATTAAGGGTTTCTTGATATTTATGACTTTGTTAGAACATTAACTAAATCCTGTAAAATGCAAAGCAAAAAATTACATCTAGTTCTCTACCGTTCTGCGTATTTCCTCGACTCATAGTTTATTTTACGATAATGGTCCTAATGTTAGTTATGTTGATTGCATTAGCGCTCCGTTCCTCGTAGACTCCTTCTCTCAACTGCTCATTATGTTGATGGTCACAATTATGAATGTTCACCTCATCTTTTGTGGGGTGTCAACTGACACGTGAGAACCCATAGACAAAAACATATGTTGACTGTCGCTCGCTTCTTTTTTTTTTTCTTTCTCCTACCTACTTGTTTACATTAGTTCCTCTTGGAACAGTTTCAACGATACTTATCCGAAGCCGAGAGCCCAATCACTGCTAGCGCAAAGCGTCTTTCTAGCTCTACGTTGTATGAGGAAAAGATGATTTTCCGAGACTTCACACACCGTACAATTTCTGGTGACATCCCGCAGTTCATAGCTTCATCGTTTTTTTGCTCTTCTTTTTCTTTATGCTCATTCCTGGCCCGGACGATGCTCCAGTTGTGTAGTATGGCCCCTGTGTATGGTCACATACCGAATAAAAATATGTCGTTAGGAAAACAGTTTTACGATTATGATCCACATAATAAATGTAGCTTTTCCCATAAAGCCCACCTAAATGCTGCCATGTGCTGGTGCCACAACAGACGACGACGAGGACGGATGCTGCAGAGAATCGGTTCTTTCGTTACTTTGGCGTGGAGATTTCTGTGCCGCACAAGTAGGAAGGACTGCATGAAAGTGGTTGGCAGTGGCCACATATTGATGGCACCCTTACCTTCAGCCTTCAACAGACTCTTCAACGTTCTCCGGATATGTGTCGCATTCTCTTGGCTCAAACATACACACACACATGCCACGTGTTGATGTGCTTAATGTTGCTTGCAGTGAAACAATTAGGGAAAGCGGCTGCCCCTAAACGGCATCATAACAAAGTTAAAGATTATTTGTGACCACACTTCCCGGGCACTTCCAGCCCACCAGCACCGGGGTCACCACCGGTTCATCGCACGATTCACGACCTTAGTAAGAGTTAATTGAGCAAGTTGCTTCATGAAAGACATAGCGTAACCCATCCTACCTATTTATTACCTCCCTTCGCCCGCCGCGCCGTTCTGGAAGTTGTTTAACTGCTTTGTAATACCGACAATTTCGTGGATCTGCTTGCAGATAGGTACACTAGAGCAGTTAAAATTCATTGCTTATGAAATTTTAAAATGGGTTATCTGGGTTAGCTATTTTTACATATTTAAATGAATGAGGGAATTTTAAAAATAGGGTTGAATCGAATTTACTGAAATAGGTTTTACTCATAAAACTAATCTTAAAAATTTACTTAAAAGGTTCCCCAATAGAGAAGTCAAAAGTGGCGTTATGTCTGAGATTTCGGAAACTCAACCTCTAAATGAAAGCTTAAAGTGTTAGAAAAACTTTTATTTGGCGGAAAATAAGAAAAATTATGTCTTAAGTAGCACTGATTAAATTCTTGAAAAAGTACATATTTTGACACCGTTTTGAAAAAGAAGTGTTCAGATGGAAAACATCCTTCAAATTAAGAGTCAATATTGTTTCATTTAGTTGAGAATCTTAATTGTATTGGTAAAAAAAAATTCAATTTACTCTATTTATTTTTCGGAAGCAAAAATAAATCTTACGCTGCCAATTGCCCGTGGTAAATTAAGGAATGTATGTATTCGAATAAATTTGAATTCATGGATGGATATTGATGAAATTTGCATCGAAGCTGCCTGGTAATGTACATAATGTTTACATCTGCAAATTTTTGTGACGTTCTATCGAGTGGTTTTTGACTAGGGCAAAAAGACTGAATAAAAAATCCTTTGAACGTCAAATTTCTCTCATCAATCTACCGACCAGTGCGAAGGTTCAAATTTTACTTTCATATTGAGAGATTTTTAATCTGCTGTAATTAACTCAGAAGACTTAAATTGAGCGCCTTCACAACTAAGTTACATGCCTCGCTACACGAATCTAACATCGAAAGTAAAAATTTGAACGATTACAAATCTTCTCGAAAACTGCTGACTTTTTGCCGAACAGTAAAAAATACGATACATAAACGATCCATTGAATTCCAGTCTTCCTCCCCAGGTGTTGGAGACAGCGTCCAATGAAGAGGGTTTCCGTATTTGATTTTTGGGCACCATGTCCGCCATCTATAATGTAAACTAGAAACACCCATTTTCCAAATCAAGGCTATAAGAATAGCCTATATCACGTTTTCTGTTTGCTTAAACTTCAAAACTTCTTAAAATTTTCAATTTAGTCGAAGTCATGACAAATTTAGCCGATTGTGCTCTTTCGACACAAAAACAACATATTTGATTTTTTATCAATCCACCACAGTTTTCGCTTAATGGCACGATCCCAAATCCATTTAAAACAGAATATGAATCACAAATAACACACGATGTATTACAGGACATGACACTTAACGTTTTTGCGAACGATAGTAAAAACGTTAGTAAAACGTTAAGTGTCGTATCCTGTAATACGTCGTGTTTTTTGTGTAGCAAGAGTTTTACGTTTAGCATAACTAGTAAAATGAGTGACAGAGTATGAACTTTGTGGAACCCATTGAAGTGCCATCCAGGGAGAACAGACGCATTTGTATATTAAGCCATTGATCGTGTCAAACGTTTTGAAACACTGACTGATTTGCAGCTTTCACAAATCGTCAACCTTATCAACCTTATCAAGAATATCAGTAATCAAATTTTTCAATTTTTTTTTCTTGTTTATCTCCTGAACATTCAGGCGACACTTTTCAATGAAAAGTTTCTGGCTGGAAACCTGCCAGGTGTTCGCTAAAGAGTTCGATTTTCTGTCCATTTCCAATTTTTTTAAATATCTCTCCGCTAGCGGTCCAAATATTTTGCGCACGATTTGATCACCGTATTTTGTTTATTTTAACGGTGGCCAGTTTTTAACATTGTAGAAATTCAGAAACTTCAGAAATTCAGAACTGTTTATTAATCAGCTAGACAAACCAGTCAGGAAATTTATCTTTTTTTTTTTATTACTTCCCCTATTGAAACTTTAATATTGCGCTTGGTAAAACCTCTCACATTCCTTAGCTTCATGGAATCAATCATCTTCACTTTTTTTTCAAATTTAGCTCACTGTTAGATTCTCTAGAACTCCTTCAACGATTAAACATGTGAACTGTGGTCGAATAGATGATATCCAGCAGTTTTTGGGTCTTCCACTGGAACTTTCCTGATTTTTTCTAGATCCTGCTGTTTCGACATGTTTTGATCTAGATTTCACAGGAACCCAACCTCTTTGGTGATAAACGCCCTAGAAGAGACAAGTCATCTGATGTCGTTTCAGTTATTGGTGATATTTTGAAAATCAGAGAGACTTAAAGAAAGATCTTATATAATACATCATCTGGTACACTTAGAGGAAATCTAATTGAAAATTTCATAAGACATATCTTTGGTACCGCTTTTTTGCGTCCAAAATTGTTTTTCATAAAAGTCTTATGATTTTTTTCAATTATCTTTTGAAGTTCTGAAAAAGTAATGAACACATTCATTCCATCAGTCATTTTTCCATCGTCATATCAAGCACTAACCAGTTTTGGAGCCATTAGTTTTTCTTAAAGTTAAACGTGATTTTGTTATTATAAATGGTAAGTTAATTTTTTTTGAACGTTAAAATTATTTGTTAACTTAAAATCAATTTTTTTTGTTTATTTTCCAGCATGTTGAGCGGCGAAAAGAATATGTTCAATGGACCTGGAGCGACAGAATCGCTGTTCGAACGCTTATGGTGATCATGAAGTAATGTTTAACAAATTACCAAGAAAATAAGCTGAACGTTTTTACCATCAATTATCTTGATATTTTCTCATGAAACGTGAAATTTTCTGTTTCCATAAGCCTCCCTTATGAAAAGCAATAACCTCTCATTGAAGCAGGTGTTTATCTGAAGAATTCATTCGCTTCATAAGACAATCTAATGAATCTCAAAGATTTTTCTTATGGTGTCACTTCATAAGAAAATGTTATGGTATTCATAATGAAATTCTTCTGAGTGTAATATTATTGGGTTGAAAATTATCGACTCGAAAACATGAAAGGCATAAGGATGGAAGAAATAGTACGAAATTAAAACAATCGCTTTTGTATTTTTATTAAAGACTCGACAGAATATTCGGCCGAATATTCGTTTAGCCGAATAGTTAAAAAGCTCAATATTCGGTATTCGGCTAACGGCCAACGGCCATCGGTATATCTCTATCAAATAGTAGGGCACAGTGGGGTATCGTGGATCACTTTTTTTTCTTTCTCCATAACTTCTTTCTTATATATTGTCGCTGTCGAATAGTTTCAAAAACACGACTTGCGTACATTTTGGCAAAATTCCTTATAATGGTTTATGTCCGTCTCTATCGCATTAAAAAAAAAGATATATTATTTTTCACAACTCTTCATTCGGTATAAGAAAACTTCACAGATAGGAAAAATGTATTTTTTTAGGTCATGAATGCGTTAAAAAACATTAAAATATACATAGGTGGCCCACGATACCTCCCAAGCTATGATTTGCAAATTGTTTTCGTTTGAATGACTTATTGTCATTTTATGAACAATTCCATTTCCGTTCGAAAGAGTAAGACAAAACTATGATCATGAGCATACGAACATGTTTTTTATATCAACTCTAGGTTTTCCACCGATGCAATAAACTAAGTGCTTGATTAGTTAAGTGAGTACCTTTTTCCAGCTTGTTAAATAAATGAAGTCTTTGATGCGTACACATAAGTTAATAACATATGGAAATTTAAGTCTACGCAGAGCGACGATGATAACAGTTGGATTGAGATTTTTATCTCAACACACATCCAAGATATCAAGGGTAGCCCCCTTTTGCCCATGGCCTACGATACGCCACTCTCCCCTATTATTTCACCACCAGCAGAGATTGCAGGTTCATGTCCTACTGGTGAGCCGTTGTATCTTTTTCGAAAAATTCATGATATTTACGGCTTATGTTTTTTCGTTCTTTGATACATGCTTCTCTAATTCTTTCCATCACCTACGAAAATATGAATATGTATTGTTTGATATAGAACCCTCCAAATGATAATATATTTGGATTCCATAGATGTGATTTGCTAACTGCAAAAATTTTACTTTGTCCAGATTTTACTTAAAACCAGTTTTGAATGAATTTGCTCTCTCAATTTTCAATCCTTTGGCAATATCTGAGTTTGAAATCAACAAGTGACCTTAAAGTGACCTTAAATCTATAAATTAGTTACTTACTTACTTACTTACTTAATGATCCCGCGCCGATCCTCCGGTGCATAGGGCCGTGGTAAAAGACCTCCACTGTTGACGATCCGGGGCCTGCGTCTTCACCTGGTCCCAGTCAAGATTCTCGTCGACAGTTCCGATTTCAGCGGCTAGGCTTCGCCGCCACGAGTTTTTGGGTCTGCCTCTTCTTCGATGACCTTCTGGATTCCAATCTAGAGCCTCTCTGCAAATCTCGTTTTCATCTTTTCGCAGCGTGTGCCCAATCCATCTCCACTTACCTTCCCGAATCTCGATTTCTAGCGGCCAATGATGATACCGGCGATGTAGTTCCTTATTCGGGATCCAGTTGCCAGGCCACCAAGCGCGGATTATATTCCGCAGGCAGCGGTTTACAAATACTTGCAGTTTTCGCGTCGTCACCGCATATGTGCACCAAGTTTCGCACCCGTACAGCAATACGGATTTGACGTTTGAGTTGAAGATTCGGATTTTTGTTCATAGAGAGATCTGGCGTTTTGACCGCCAGATGTTTCGGAGACTCGCAAATGCGAAACGGGCCTTTCTGATCCGGGTTTCGATGTCTTTTCTGGTACCACCATCAGGCGTTATCTGGCTACCAAGATACTGGAAGCACTCCACTTTCTCAACTTGTTGCCTAGCTACCATGAAACTGGAGGGATTTCCTGTGTTGATCTCCATCGACTTGGTATTTCCGACATTAACTTTGAGACCTGCTGACTTGGAACTTTCGGTGAGGTCGTCGAGTTTACTCTGCATGTCCGGTTGTGTTTGGGCGAGCAAAACAATATCGTCAGCCAGGTCAAGGTCGTTCAGTTGCTCCATTGTCGAAGGATTCCACGGCAATCCTCGGTTCGGTGCACAGTCAATCTACCCAGTCAGGATCTCATCCATTACGATTAGAAATAGTAGCGGTGATAAAATACATCCTTGTCTCACTCCAGCAGTTACCGGGATTAGTTCGGACAAGACACCGTCGTGCAAGACTTTGCACGAAAATGCCTCGTATTGTGCTTCGATGAGATGGACTAGTTTCTCTGGGACCCCTCGTCGCCTTAGAGCCGCCCAGATGTTTTCATGGTTAAGTCGGTCGAATGCTTTTTCGAAATCAACGAACACCAGCAGAAGAGAGTCCTGGAATTCGTTGATTTGTTCCAGTATGATTCGTAGCGTTGTGATGTGGTCCACACATGACCGTCTGGATCGGAATCCAGCTTGTTGCCGTCGGAGTGTAGCGTCGATTTTCTCCTGGATCCTGTTCAGGATCACTTTGCAGAGTACTTTGAGGGTTGTACAGATCAACGTTATGCCTCGCCAGTTACCGCACGCTGTCAGGTCTCCTTTCTTCGGGACCTTAACGAGGATACCCTGCATCCAGCCGGCGTTGCAGTATCCCAGATGTCAGCGAAACGACGGTGCAACATTTGTGCTGATAGGGCAGGGTCGGCTTTCAGCATTTCAGCAGGGATGCAATCGATCCCAGGTGCTTTGTTGGATTTCATGTTTTTGATTGCCGCTTCTATTTCAGCCAGCGAGGGCGCTTCCGAGTTGACGCCATTTATGCGACTTACTGTTGGCGCTTCAAGTTGCGGGTTCTGTTGGCCATCGCTATTCGTGACTCGGAAGAGTTGTTCGAAGTGCTCAGTCCATCGTTTGAGCTGATCTGTTCGATCGGTCAATAACTGACCTGCTCGGTCTTTCAGCGGCATTCTTGCATTAGTCCTTGCACCACTGAGGCGGCTAGAAATGTCATAAAGTAATCGGATATCTCCATTGGCGGCGGCTCTTTCCCCCTCTTCGGCTAGGGAGTTTGTTGAGGCTCTCTTGTCTCGTCTACAAGCTCGTTTAACTGCCCTTTCCAGCTCCGCATATCGTAAGCGGGCGGCTGCTTTGGCTGACCCGGTACATGCCTGCTCAATTCCGACTTTCGCCTTTCTCCGATCATCGACCATCCTCCAAGTTTCATCCGACATCCATTCACTTCGTCTTCCACGAACTTTACCGAGAGTACCATGGCTCGTCGTGATAAAGGCATTCTTGATTCCACACCACTGTTCTTCGACTGTTCCGTCTGTCGGCAGCTCCGAGGCTCGGGATTCTAGCTGTTCAACGTATGCCCTTTTCACCTCTGGATTCTCCAACCGGCGGACGTCGTATCGACACCCGACCTTCTCCTCGCGCCGTTGGACACGCGCAACTCTCAGTCGTATCTTGCCAAGGACGAGGTGATGGTCAGATGCAATGTCTGCGCCTCGCTTGTTGCGGACATCAAGAAGGCTCCTTCTCCATTTTCGGCTGATGCAGATGTGGTCAATTTGATTTTCTGTTCGGCCATCTCGGGATACCCAAGTGACCTTATGTGCTGGTCGATGGGAGAAGAGCGATCCACCGATCACCATGTTGTTGTTGCCACAAAATTCTCCAAACAGCTCTCCGTTTTCGCTCATCCTAGACCAGGCATGTCAAACTCGTTCAAGTGTGCGGGCCGCATTAAAAAAAACTATGACGTTGAGGGCCGCAGCCAAAATCAGTTAGAAAACATAACATATTAGTTTCGCGGAGATTAAATACAATAAAATGGAATATAGTTATAAGTAAACTTGAAATGAAATTTTGCATTAAATTTTTATGTAAGCTTTTAATGTTTAACATTTTTATATTATAGTGCATTATATCTATTGTCCTGATATAAGGTTGAAGTTTATTTGTAACTGACACTTTCATTATTGATGATAAATTTTTATCAGATAATCTCGAACGATGAGGAGTTTTTGTAGCTTTCATTATGAAAAAAAAACTGCTCTCATAGATAGCTACTTGCAATCATAGCAAGAATTCTGGCAACAAATTTCCGTAACTCAACGTAGCGTTCAGGCAAATAGCTTGAAAATTTTGGTACAGCCACTTCAATGTATTTCGCTTTTAATAAAGGATCGCACTCTAGCTCTATCAACTCTAGTTTCAAATTATCAGCAGCATTTTTAGGAGCAAACGAAAATGGAGATACAAACAATGAAAATTCTTTCTCGTATGAATTAAAGTCACGAAAACAGCTTTTGAATGCGTAACGATTCTAGGTGAAGTACGTATTTACTAAATGATGCAGCCTCATTTGATCTTTTCAGTTTTTGACACGTAGAGAAGTGCACAAGGTTTTCTTTGGAAATTTGGTGATCCATAACCGTAACTTTGCTTGAAAATTTTTTACATCATCACAAGCAGTTATGATAGTTTTTTCTTCTCCTTGAAGCTTTAAGCACAGAGAAAAGACGTACAAGCTCGAACAAAAAATCTTCATAAAAGTGTGTAAAATTTCAAATGCTGACATCCAAAAAATACGTTGCAAATCGACTTGAAACATTGCCATCTATTGCGCTGTTCAAAAGTTACAAATCAAATTTTCAAGTGATCAGTTTTCGATAAGGCGTAATCGTAATCGAGCTCATTAATAATTAAACTATTTCCGCTCTAAAATAAACGGGTTCAATTTTTTGCTGCATAAATGCAATAAGAGTTAATTTTGGTTGTACAGAATTTCACTTCCTTCATTTTTACACTACTGAGGCAGTCAAAATAACTAACAATTTTGGAATAAGTTTTTGAACTTATTGGACGGTTATCGTCAGAGGACGAATCGGCTATATCTAGTCAATTAGGAACATTCTTGACGCCTAGTTTTACCCATCATGATGATGATTCTAAACATCTCAAAGCTGATTACTTTCGAGTATTCCTTTGAGATTCCATTATTCTTAATTAAGCATTTCTTGCTTGAAGATATTGCGGTTACTGGGAAAATTTCTAACCGCGCGAACGGTAGCCTTCCGTGCGGTAGGCTAGCCGGAGCAGTAAACGCAGTTAAAAAATTCACTGCCACTCATTAATTTTATTGAAAAAAGTTTAGAAGTAAATTCTTTGAAAACAAATCATTAGTTTTGCAAGAGAGGACAAAACATGAAGTCGTCGGAATGAAATAATACTATTTTTAGTATTTAATGAGATTGAATTAATTACGAGCGCGCCGAGAAACTGCACACAGATTTGTGTATTTACCAGTTTCACTTCATTCAAGGTTATTCGTTATTTATCTCCATTCAATGCGAATGAAGAAAAGCTTCTTTTGCGTACAAAGAAATGGAAATAGTCCATTCATCGTTTATCGGTAAGTTATTGCATGCTCGCCATTTCTCGTTCTCTGTCGTTTTCGGAGTAAAGATGTTCATCGCTAATACCGTTATGCTTTGCTTATACAATTATTATTATATGGGATTTTCCAAAATTCAACTAGCCAGAATTTACTCTAAACATTATTCTACTATTCTGAACTGGATTAAGAGATATGGAGCCGATGGATTTTACGGTAGACGAGAAACGCTAACCGCTTTATACGGATCACTGCGACTGCAAAACATTGCACGAAATCCAACTTTCAATGAAAGGAACAATATTCTTGAACATTTTTATCGACTCGTGTTCAGCACACACTTTAATTTGTATTGATGTGGTGAATGAAAAAGAAACATAAAAAATTGCATTCGATGGCTACCGTGTCGTCGAACTTATTTAAACAACTTCAGGTTTACATTTTTTTCGTGATTTTTTCCGCAAATTGACTAATCCCATCGCAAACATTTTTTTTTATAAACAATAGATAATCGGATAATAATATGTAGTGTATATGTTTGTTTTGGCAACATTTGATTATTCATTTTTTCCGTGATTTTTATCGATGATTGACCAATCTCAATGCAAACAATTTTTTTATAAACAATAGATAATTTGATATCAATATTTGATATAAATGTTTGTTTTTACAACTTTTTATTGAATCATCTTTCACTGTTCTTCGCTCGTTCAGCCGATTTAATTTCAGTCGATAAATAATCCTTATGTAGAACAATGCTCACTTTTTTTCTTGAATACTGTAATTTTTTTTACAGTGGTACCCTCCGGAAGCCCAAATCAGCTATCGCAGAAAAAGAAAAAAGAGTGGAACAGCAATAATAGCGATTAACTTTTAAGATATTTTTCCAGTCAACGTGGCAAAAGTGTCACGAAACCTCAACATCAATTTTCTTGAAACATGCCAATCAGTTCATAAATACGACCTGTTCAAAACTGACCAAAATTTTGTTTTTTTTCTTAGTTTGGTTTTGACAGTTCTCTTTGGTGTGTTTGTAGACATCTGGTGTTCCAGCCAAAAAACAAAAATCGGTTAAAAACGGTCGTTGGAAATTTTACACAAGTTTCGTAGGATAGCTTGTACGTCTGTTCTCTGTGCTTTAAGTTCAAATCTTGCAGGTGGCCAGTGAGATCAACGTCTGCTTGAAAATGTTCAACAGGTTCATCTTTCATTTCCTAAAATAATATTATTTCCTCTCGTAGCAAAAAAAATCTTTTCAATATTTTGTGGCAGGAAAGCCAGCGTACTTCTGTGTAGTAGGGAATTTTGTGAAAATTTAAGACGGGGCTACGCGGGCCGCATTGACCAAGGCCGCGGGCCGCATGCGGCCCGCAAACCCCCAGTTTGACATGCCTGTCCTAGACCATGGCGCCCCATGATGCGCTCAAGGTCCCGATTGTCGGAGCCAATCTTTGCGTTGAAGAAATTAGTTCATAAACTATAAACCCTTAAAATCCCTTGGAATTCTAGAAATCGCCTAAAAATGCAGTAATCTATTGAAGTAGTTCGTAGAAGCATAATAATTCAATTTTTCACAGTTAATTTTAAGAAATTATCTTGATTTTCGTAGTAAAACAGTGGTACTATTCTTATTTCGCACTCTTTTTTCATATTTTTGGTCCTCAACGCCAATTGGTTCATCCAAAAAAAGTAAACTTATGGTTCATTTATCTATTGACCAATTTAAAACAAATTGTGGAAAATTTGGTGATTTTCAATCATTTATATTTAAACAGTCAAAGAACAAAGTGATACTATTCTTGTTTTGCTCACTGTATTACCCAATATTTTTTCTATTGAGCAAATATATCGGAGGGGTCGTTCAACAAGGACGTTCTTAGTAGCAAACCACCCCATGGTAAGATGACGTATCAATTCAAAACAAAATCGTATCAATGGTTTAGCTTAATTGAGTATACGACCGAATAAGACGTGAACGCATTACAACAACACTTTAAATATTAAAATATAGAACAGAGAAATATCTATTATCTATATTTGGATGTAGATCGATCAAAGGTGGATATTATTAGTTTCTGAGCAAATTGGTTATAATCAGCATTAACTGAATCAAGTTTACGTTGAAGAGTAAATTCACAAATTACTTTCTTGTGTTCTCATGAAAGCGTAAAACAATATCTGTATAATGTCTATGTTGAAGTTGATTTAGACTGGCCTGGCATCAACAAGACCATCAGCTACGACCCCTTCTATATCAGTCTAACAGCGACAAGAGTGAGTTAATATCCCATGACTAAAAAACAAAAATAATAAGGCGAGGCGAAAGTAACGAACATAAATCACTTGGACACCTCTCGGGCTTGTTGGAGCATTTTTTTTTGTCGGGACTTGCAATTTCCCACATCAATAAAACCAAATTTGTCGCCCAATATCGCACCTCCATAAATTAATAAAAAACAGCACAGCAACAACACAGAAAGTCATTTTTTTTAACCAAATCGATAAGAGTCAAAAGTCTTCGATTGTTGACATGTTTACCACAGAGTGTTTTTTTATGTTTTTGTAAAAATTATAGGTTCCTAATTGGGATGGAATAGTTCGGTCAAAAACATTAATTAAATTGGAAGGCAATACTGTTTGTGTAACATGCTCTAGGAATTCGGACGTTGGTAATAATTCTAATAATTTAGGCATTTTTGATAATTTTGAGAATTTTGAATATTTAAATAATTTTGGCAATTTTAAAAATTTTGAAAATTTTGAAAATTTTGAAAATTTCAAAATTTAAAAAATTTCAAAAATTTTGAAAATTTTGAAAATTTTGAAAATTTTGAAAATTTTGAAAATTTTGAAAATTTTGAAAATTTTGAAAATTTTGAAAAGTTTGACAATTTTGACAATTTTGATAATTTTGACAATTTTGACAATTTGACTATTTCGACAATTTCGACAATTTTCACAATTTTCACAATTTTGACAATTTTGACAATTTTGACAATTTTTGAAAATTTTGACAATTAGGTTAATTTTGAAAATTTTGACAATTTTGACAATTTTGAAAATTTTGACAATTTTGACAATTTTGACAATTTTGACAATTTTGACAATTTTGACAATTTGGACAATTTTGACAATTTTGAAAATTTTGACAATTTTGACAATTTTGACAATTTTGACAATTTTGACAATTTTGACAATTTTGACAATTTTGACAATTTTGACAATTTTGACAATTTTGACAATTTTGACAATTTTGACAATTTTGACAATTTTCACAATTTTCACAATTTTGACAATTTTGACAATTTTGACAATTTTCACAATTTTGACAATTTTGACAATTTTGACAATTTTGACAATTTTGACAATTTTGACAATTTTGACAATTTTGACAATTTTGACAATTTTGACAATTTTGACAATTTTGACAATTTTGACAATTTTGACAATTTTGACAATTTTGACACTTTTGACAATTTTGACAATTTTGACAATTTTGACAATTTTGACAATTTTGACAATTTTGACAATTTTGACAATTTTGACAATTTTGACAATTTTGACAATTTTGACAATTTTGACAATTTTGATAATTTAGGCAATTTTGACAATTGTTTATAAATGTACGCATTATGTCTATTTTCAGATTGTTAAGTTTATTTTTCGACTAATTGGTCATGTTTTCGTTTTTCATTAATTTTTTTCGAAGGCATTCTTTTTTGGTTTTCCTGAGTAATAATAAATGCAACCAGGAAAGCTCAAATACACCTCGAAGGCGAAAAGAAAACCAAAACAACCGTTGGAAGAAAAATACCACAAAATCCAATCGTTTTTCCTGTCCATTACCATTGCTTCGGGTATGATGATTTTTTGCCGCTCTGTCAACTGGTTCGGTCCGGGATTTTTTTGCTCGTTCTTCATTCCAGTCGCGACTTCGAGGAAGTAGGTGCCCACGTTAGGGTTAAATAAAAACGGCCATGAATAATTAATGTGACAAATGCAGCGAAACGCTTTGAACATGCTAACAGCAGAATATTTATGCGAATTTGTATATTTTGTTTTAAAGTGGGATTGTTTTTTTTTTATTTTGTTAAGATTTTTACGCTTATAATTATTATTTGTTTTAGTTGTTTCTCCTAGTTTCGGAAGTTTTAAAACTTATATCAAATTCGGCTCAAAATCATTATTGTATTTCTAAAAATCCAGAAACTGTTCAATCAAAATCAAACAACCAATAATGAACTTTGAAGGTTGAAGTTGTTATCATCTAGTTGGACATATAAATTTATGACTCAATAAAAACAAGCTTGTCAGCACTTTTGGATGAGTTTTTGAATCGCTTAAATATGTGATGTCCTATTAACATGGGGGAGAGACGATATTTATTGTGTGGTCTGGCGGCATTTTTGTCCTATCTTCTTCGATCCAATGTTTATGGTTACAGGAAAAGAACATTTGTCCACCCTCTGTCAGATCGATTAGTGGTTTGAACAGTCGTAAATTTTTTTTCACACTAGTTTTTCCCTTTTATCACTCTCAGAAATCATCAAGAATATTAAATTCATGAGTTAATGGCCATTAGTCATTCCGGTGATATATATTTTTTATCTTACATTCATAGACCTTTTTCACTTTAGGCTACTCTCTTCCAAAATTGGATAAAAAAAATAGAATAAAAAAATACTCTCTCCTTCACATTTGCATTCTTTCTATGCACCGTATTATCAACTCAAACTTATTTTGCTATGCAAATAATTTTGTTAAAAACACTTCAAACGATTGCAAAACTAAAATACTTTCCCAAATCCTTTCCACAAAGCAAAGCAGCAAATTCTTAAAACCATTAGCATTTCCCACCAGACGAACCAGAATCATCTCTATTGTTTTCCATCTTTTTTTCACCTCTTCTCCTCATAAATTGGGAAAATTTCTTCTCGATCAAGATAGAAGAGAAGTTACAAACTATATCTAGGTACGCTACGCTAAGCTGCAGCAGCCATATGAGGCATATTTTGAAAAGCAATTAAATTCTTCCGGTTGTCTGCAAAGTTTTTCCTATTGTTTCCGGTGGTTTTTGTCTTTTCGGGAGAGAGGCGGCTCGTTGTCGTCGTCGGCCTTTTTGGTTCGGATCCTTCGGAAGGAACAGGTAGATACGGTGATGATAACTACGACCCGATATTCAAAGAGACATCGATAAGTAAGGTGGGTTTATACATTTTTGTCATGGTACTTTTTGTTGTTTATCCGTAAGAAATTGGGTACATGAATTGGTTTACCCGCTATATCAAAAAAAGGAACACGATTTCCCGAAAATTGAACCTCCCTGTGACAAATTTTGAAAGACATTGATAACGATGCAAATTTCAGCAGGCAACCTTGTAAGTTATAAGTGAATAAAAAAGTATTTAGTATTATGTTGTGTATTCATTATCAAAATTCATTAAAAAAAAACAAACTTTTACATTTTTTTGTGGTTCCACTATTTTTTTTATGTTTAGATGGCAGTTTGGTATGAACTTCTCGAAATTAGTCAAGCATATCAGGAAGCTTCTGTCTTTGTTAGACAATCTAGACTGAATTTCCAACAAATTATTAACACCATTTTGTAACTTCTGATTTAGATTATGAACATGATTTTTCGTTTCAAATCACAAAGAAAAAAAAAATAAAAAATTACAAAATAAAAAGCAAAAAAAAATTTATTTTAGAAAAAAACATAAAAGTTTCTCAAACCATACTATTTTAGGACCCTTGAATACCTTTGGTCTTAAATTTTGAATGTTTTATATTCTCTCGAATGTGAGCTGAGATAGGGCTAGGTGGGGTAATTATGAACAAAATTTCTTCATTTGGCACACTTATAGCCACCATATGTTCATTTCTCATCATAAATTCTGAAAAGCTGTTAACAATGAATGTTTCCGTGCTCTTAATCATTCCGTAGAGCAACTTTCATTTTTTGGTCGCATCCCACGGCCTTGAGACGTCTGTTCATAATTACCCCGTCTGTTCATATTTACCCCCCTGTCTAGGGGGTAATTATGAACACGGATTACGAACTTGGTATCAAATTTTTGAAAAGTAACAGTAGTTATACGTTACATTTACCCATAGTAAGCAGTGTATGGTGATTTTTTACTTTAAAAATTATGTTCATAATTACCCCAAAACCTGTTTATTATTACCCCGAACTATGTTCATATTTACCCCGAGACTTGTCCAATACCATTTATATGGTGTCAGAAAATCTCAATTCAACACCAAATAGTGAAAATAGTTATCAGTAACAAGAAAGTGGGTTGTTTTATAAAAACTCAATTCAATTCATGTACAAAACTTGCAAAAAAAAACAAATGTAATCAAAAATAAGATGGAAAGCAACAGAAAAAATAGCTATTTAGTGTTCTTTTTTTATTGATTTTTTCTAACTTTTGTTTCGGGAGTGAAATTTCTTTTTTGCATCTTTTACATTTTGGTTGGTTTGTTTTTTTCCGTTTCTTTATGTCGTTGCAGAACATTTTTATTTGATAGGACCCCTCCATGCCAGTGAAATTTTGGGCGAGTCAGGCTACTCGATATTTTTTACATCCGTTGAAATGTTTTTGCAGCAAACATCAAGTCTTCACCTAAATGTCGTGGCTTTGCAGGTATCATGAAATTGAAACCTATTTAAGAGAAACTGCACCAACACATCTTGACGGAATAAACGAGAGGGAGAAATGCACAAACCTAAAGCAGTTAGTTTTAGTGAGCCTTGCTGGACGGTTCGGTAAACAGGACGCTCGACTCGACAATTTGTATATTCCTGACAATTTCAAATATTATAAAATCAGCGCAATATTTGGAACCTGTCACAAGTTATAAGCATTCTAAAAAGAGCTATTTTTCAGGACTTTTTCATTAGGAATCAGCTACTGGTGATCTCGTAAATTATTTCGTTTTATTTTTTCGATAATGAGAAACTAGAATAAATTATCTATACAATGAATTAAAATGCATCGAAATCGGTCTTTCAGGTCATATATACCCGAACAGCCTAATTACGGATTTTTTTGAGGGAGCACTTCCGGTGGTCACAGGAAGTTGTCTGGTACTACAGATTGTGTATTTCGTGATTCCCTAGGGAGGTTTTTAAAATCAAATTTTTGCGATTTTTTCTCGAACAGTTATGATAATTTGAATGTGCGCTTCGGGTCATATTGACCCGAAAGACTTTGGAAGGTTAATACGCCTCAACTAAGAAGAGTAATTGAGACTACTGTCGCAAAAATTTTGATGTCGAGTTGCTTCTTAAATTGATTAGAAAAATATGATACAGTGAGCTCTTAATGCCCATCGTCAGCCAAAACCAACGGTATTATTCCTCAATTCCCAGCGCATTTCCGGTGCATCATTTGGACGAGTAGGTATCTTTCTCATGATGCCCGTCACTGACACCGTTGTATTGATACCTACCTGGCCCAGTTCGTCCGCTCCAAGGATGCTCAGGTTTCGGTTTCCGGTCAGCCGTCATACCAACCATATTGCGGACAGAGTAAAACAAAACCCATTATTCTCGTACCACTTTAGATTTCCATCCAGGTGAACTCATCCGGAACAGAATCGGGCCTTCCCGGAGGAAGATTCGAGTGAGTTGTTCTGCCTGCCCATCATGGATCTACTATTAACCGGTAGGTGCATACAGTTACTGGTGATGATCCAGATTTTCCCAGGCTCTTTTGCGTCCCTAGTCGCCCGATACTTCCGGATATTTTCCGAGTTGGTTTTTGATTGAGCAGACATCACACCGCACCACGGACTCGGGCACTCATCTCCGATGTCTCCCGGATTTGGATCCCGTAAAAGTATAGAAGAAAGAGATGTTCGAATCAAACCATAAACGATGTGCTTGTGGTATGGGTGGGTGTGGGTTGTACCTGATGGTGGTGTTAATCGGATTGCATTTACATATTGAAAACGGGAGCAGCAGCAGACAACAGCCCAGTAGCTCAATCTCAACTGTAGACTGCTGACTACCCACTCAGTCAGCAGCAGCAGCACAACACAACTACTTTTGCTAACGACCGGAGACTATCCCGAATCTAACCAGCTTCACCTGACTGGTCCTGCCGGTGCTGCTCGTAGTTTGAGTGGATGGATGGATGCTAACGAGATTTTAGCATTTTCCGGAAAACGCCACCAGGCGAAGAATGCAAATTAAATCTATAGTTGTCCTGCCGAAGTCTAGTTAGTCCTTGTCGAAAATAAATATTTGTACTTTAAATTCAGCTCATCAAAGTTTTTTAAGAACATATCCGGGCAAATTCGGGCTTTTTGCCCAAAAACCTGGCAAAAACCGGACATGAACAAAAAGCCATCGAGGCACATTAGCCGTGTTCAAATCGTATTTTTCAATTTACAAAATAGTTACAAGTCTGCTTCGATGGAAATATCTAAAAAAATAGTTTTTGATGCAAAAATCATAAAAAAGGTAATTAATTTGAGCTTCTAGTTTGAATTTTGTTAACATTGTAAAAAAAATCAGGCGAATCGAACTTTACATACTTTTATGTCTTTGTCATTTATTTGCAAATGATACAACACATTATCCGGAGACAGTTCAGTGGTGTACATGCTATTTTTGCCAATTTGAAGAGATACAAGAAGAGAGACTCGTATTTATGTACATATGAACTCGCCCTTTGTGTACGATAATTCTCAAAAAATCCGTGAAACGACCGATATACGATGATCAGCCGTGATTGACAGATTTTGTCGTGTTGTGCATAAAATAATGCGAAATTAAGATTTTTTTAAGCATAAAATACGTTTTATATTATCATTACAAACAGGTGTTAGATCTTAGCAGAAAGTACATTTTTCTTTTAAACAAGATTGCTAAAATGAGAGATTATATTTAAAAAATAATAAATAAAAAATGTCGGAAGAGTGATACCTACAGTCGATTAATTCAGCGATATAAAAATACTAAGGTATCTGCTGATAATATAAGTTCTTCTCAGAGTGTTAACATTGAGCGCGGCGGCGAAACATTTCTACCCGAAATCCAGGCCAATGCTGTATCCAATATCGTACCTGTCGATGAAAATAAAAATTCACAGGAAATTCTCGATAGGGATCAGGAAGCCTCCGACAACTGTAATATACTGTTGTTATACACCTACAGTACCGTTCATAATTGTATAGAAATTGGAAGCACGCGCACTGTCACTTTGACTTTGAACTTCCATAACTTTTTACTCTGATGATATTTTTTGATCAAATTTTCTGCGTAAGATAGATCAACTATCACACTATCATATCACAAAATTTGAGGTTTCTAAAGATAATCTAAACCAGAGATACAGTAACTCCACGAAAATCGGACTTTTTGGACTTTTACCATTCAAACTGCAATATCTCAGAAACAACGCTACGAATTTTATTGAAATTTTGCAGAGTGATTGTTGAAATATAAAGTTAGCATGTCTGAAGTTTTTGAAAAGTTCTATCGAAGGGACCAAAAGTTACGCGAGATACAATATTTCAGGCATGAATCTAGAAATGCGATTTCTATAGAATTTTGGACGATTCATGAGAACAGTATCGTTTCCATTAACAAATCAGTCAAAAGATGTCTGACAGAAGCAATAAAGGAAGGAAAAAATGGGATAAATGATTCATTTGTGTTTAGAAATCAGTATCTCACGATATTGTTTTGAGTTTATGGTTGAAAAAGATTTACTGGTTGTTGAATATAACATTTGATTTTCTTATAGAAACATTCGTCCAAAATTCTATAGAAATTGCATTTTTAGATTCAGGACACACATAAGCGAAAATGTTAGTTTAATTTGTTGTACCTATAAGAGCAAGTTCACTGGTGTTGGGAAAAAGTGGTAGAAATTTCGACATTTTGAAAATTTTATCATGCAAAAATGTTTTCAAGATCTTGGGGCGTTGTATTTTTTTGCAACACTGTTTCTATTTCAGCCGTATGTGATAGAAATATTGCTATTTTTGCATCACAGCATGCGAAAATACAACACGTGTTGTAAAAAAACTAGAAGGCCACAGATCTTGAAAATGTTTTTGCATGGCAAAATTTTCAAAATGTGCCGTAAGTGTCAAAATTTCTACCACTTTTTCCCAACACCAGTGGACTTGCTCTAAGTTGATTTATTCTGGTAACAGTTGTTTTCTGTTTCAGATTCATCCGTTGGACATGTTGCAGCGCGCTTAATTTGATCCCGGTAGGCCGAAGCAAAATGATAAAAAAATTAATCCTCCAAAATGTCTCCAAATCAATTTTACCACGTAAGTCATTTGATATTTTTTGAATATTTATAATGTTCTCTCGGTTAAAAAAACAATTTTGATTTTGACAATTGTTTATTAAATTTTGTTTCAGGTCCAGGTTGGCGTTTTCCGTGCAAGTCTCGAAAATTATCCTTTTGGAAACGGTGGAGCAGCAGCATCAATCGAGCATTAGGGTGTTGAGAGCTGCCTGCGCAAAGCATTGACTTCAATTAATAAGCCCTCATCAATATCGCTCAACATCAACGTAGACGGTTCGCCAATCCATAAGACCAGTTCAAAGAACTTTTGGCCGATATTTTGCAACATCCATGAACTGCCGCAAGTTGCCCCAATGGCAATCGGAATATACTATGGGACCAGTAAGCCAAAAAGTGCTTCTGAATTCCTTAACCCGTTCATTGACGAGCTATTGCCAATTCTAGAGGGATGCATGATGATAAATGGTTACCAAGTTGTGGTTAGAGTGTCCATTTTCCGGCAATTTGAGCGTTCCCGGGAATCGGGAAATCTGACGATCCTTTTCCCGGGAATTATCGGGATCCCGAGAAAAATTGAAAATGAAGATTTCAACATGAAGATCTTAATCCTCTACTGCGTACGAATTCATATCAATATGGTATTTTGAAATTCAAGGTACTACCTCGTATTGCAAAACATTTCAAGCTTTTTTAATGCCTCAAAATTTCAATAACCAGATTTAAGACACTTAGAACAAAAATTCGACCATTTTCTGTATAATTTTTGTTGTCAAATTTTGCTGGTTCGCAAAACTGACGGTAGGTGGTGTCGTTATTGCGAATCTGCAAAATTTGACAAATAAATGCCCTGTAGGAAAAATGTACCTGTATATCCCGATTTTATCGTGGAAATTGCCTATTTTTTAATGTTGGGTGGAACTTTTTAAATGGGATAGCATTTCTTCAAATTGATCGATGCGTACTATGGAATCGATATTGCGTACTGTTGGAAAAATTATCCAACAAACCAAATCGAGTGTCTAGTCAGTATAGTCAGTAGTAGAACTATCATTTTCCTTGATCAATCTGATTCATTTTTCAAATTTAGATCATGTAAATTTGTGGTAATTTAGCACATTTTACTGGTTTCGGGAATTCCCGATATTTTTTAAGCGTTTCCCGGGATTCGGAAATTCAAGAATTTTTCTAATTCCCAGGAATTCCCGGGTAGGACACTCTAGTTGCGGTCAGCATAAGGTGTTTCATGTGCGATTTGCCCGCGCGATCATTTATTAAGGGAGTACTTAATTACAATAGTAAGAATGGCTGCTTTTCGTAAAACGTATTTGCTGGCAATCGCAAAAGAATACAAATAAGTTTAATAAAATCGTTTATAATAATGAGACATCGATGATTGGAATCGTATTTAAGGAGGCTTCAAAATGTTGGTCTATATTTAGATCATCGATGACGTGTTCTACGATTTAAAAGATTTTAGTTATAGAAATATATGATTTGCTTTTGGTTTAATGTCTTTGAAGCAAATCCCCTTGAATTTATATATTCCAGATAGCGTCGAGGAACCATCATGAGCTGCAGATCGTATCGTCAGGGGATCAAGTCCAGTTACTACAATAACTTCATGAACGTTGAAAAAGTTCAGCAATCAGGCAAATAATAAATTGTACGATATAAACTTGAATTTGACAGCAAAAAACGCATTTCTTTGAAATAATCTTATTTTTATTCAATCGACGGAAAATGAGAGCCCTGTACTCTAGTCGCAGAAGATGACCAAATAAGTCGTCAAACTTTCCATATAGTTACGAAAAATGACGTATATAAAGATATTCCCAATGGCATATTGAGCGAAGACCCACAAGATTACAACCTCAATCATCTATATGATAATGTAAATTTTCATAGTATATTCCAAAAAGAATCAGGGTGGTCGTAAATGATTCGCAAGACAAATCGTGCAAATCTTAATTCAATACAATCGAAATCAAGAATATGTGTGCTATTGTACCTATATGGCCTCCAAAATGATACGTATATACTGGTTTTGCTGCATTATATACGATATGTTTACACGACACGTACATACATTTGCACGTATATTTGTGTTGCAAATTCGAAATACCCACCAAATGGTTGTCTGGGAACCAAATGAATCAACTAAATCATATAGGGGCCGTACATTAATGATGTCACGCAAAATTTAGAAAAAATCGACCCCCTCTCCCACCCTTGTCACATATTGTCACAACTTCCGTCACCCCCCCTTTTTGTATTACGTCACGTTTTTATAAACCCCCCTCCCCCCTCGGGTAAAATTTTGAACTCTTTAGAAATTTGATTAAAAATGTATCTTTGTTTTAAATTAGAGATGTACCGAATAGTGGTATTCGGCGAACGGCCGAATACCGAATATTGACCTTTTCAACTATTCGGCCAAACGAATATTCGGCCGAATATTCGGCCGAATATTCGGTCGAATATTCTATAGAGTTTTCAATGAAAAAACCTTAAGCGATTATTTCAATGCTTTCTATTTCTTCCATATGAAAACCTTTCATGTTTTTAGCCGATTATTTTCAACCAGATGATATTATCGGATGATATATTACAAGCAGTGTTCCGAATATCACTCATTTTCAAGAATGTTTCTGATTGCCCTTCGCACCTGAACGTACAGCGGTCGGGTTTCGT
This sequence comes from Uranotaenia lowii, assembly GCF_029784155.1. Taxonomy (NCBI): domain Eukaryota; kingdom Metazoa; phylum Arthropoda; class Insecta; order Diptera; family Culicidae; genus Uranotaenia; species Uranotaenia lowii. The sequence continues at coordinate 278,732,050 of NC_073693.1, read as the reverse complement.
TATTGATTGCTACTGGACCTACCCGATCATCGATCGTTCAATTCATCGCTAAAATACAGATCACCTCGCACGATGCTTGCTGTCAAAACAGTGCAGCACCATCATCAAATTGGAATCTCACCAATGCGCAATGCATATGGCGAATCTTGTTGGTCTTCGATCAGGAGTGAATGAATCAGGCAGTGAGTGAGTGATACATGAAGCCGATCATTAGCGTATTTTGTTTGATTTGATATACAGCAAATGAATAAATTTATTTGTTGTCATAACGTTTTTTAACATCAGTAGGATTAAAATCAAATTGTAGTTGTGTTTGTGAAAGAAAGATGTTCACTTTCGCCGTGTTTTTTAATTTTAACAAGTACTTTTATTAAACTGTCGTCCGTCACGTTAAAACTACTGAGAATTTATGGTGCCCCGCACAACTGTTTGATTTTTCTCGTCCTGCAAAAAATTATTTTGAATTTCATATAATTCAGGCAGATACTGAGTGAGCTATATTCAGAATGGATCAGTTTGTATCTCAATCATCTCCGATATGCGATGTTTGCTAAACCGATAATTCTGAATGATGCGACTCGGTTTGCATAGCTGATAGGAGCGCTGATCGAGATTGCATACCAGCCAGGCGAAGCAGTTGCGAGAGGCGCTATCCCATTATACAATCAGAATGTTTCCAACAGGAAACGCATCCTGAGTGTTTGTTTTGATTGATATTCGGAACACTGATTACAAGATATTGTTTTAAATAGTAGGGGTCTTTCTGATTTTTAAAATGTCAGCAATAACTGAAAAGACATCAGATGACTAGTCGCTTCGAAGGCGTTTATCACCGAAGCGATTGCGTTCCTGTGAAATCTGGGATAAAACATGTCGAAATAGGTGCAAGGCTATTTGAAATTGCTTCTCTGATATTGAATTAGATGAAGGTCGAATTTGAGCAAGATATCTTTAAAATAGTTGTTGAAAATATAGATGATCTTTAACCTTAAGCAAACCATACTTTCAACCGCACGTATCCAGACGATTAGGCAACCAGAACGATTTTTGAAAAAAGATATAATTATAAAGGGAAAAATTAGTGTATATTTTGAAATTTTTGAAAAATTGAACACAAAATCAAATTAATTTTAAAAAGGAATTTGAGAATTTTATTTGATTTAGCAAATAATCTGAATAAACCCGAGCAAACCCCGTGAAGTATTAAACAATATCTGGACATCCCGTCCAGATTCGACTTAACTGGGTTCTTTACTGGATTTATGGGCAAGCCTGAATATAGCCAGAAAATTTGGAATAAGGTACACCGGGGTAAGTGGGGACGGTTTTTCGTATAGTTCAACTTTGAAAAATCATTAAAAAATCAGCAGTGGATCAATTTTGATAAAATCGCATTCAGTGTGATGCAGAACATGTTGTTTACAAATGCTGAAGAGATGAGCTTGATAGACGAAAAGCGAAAAAAGTTATCACGTAAATTGTTATGGACTGCTGGTGTCTTCACTTACCCCGCTTTATGGGGTAAGTGGGGACGGTATATTTTCCCTTTGATTTCTCAGGAAATTTTCAACAAATTTGTGTTTTCTTGGTTGAATACGTTACTTTATTGCTCGATCCGTCCAAAATTTTGAAAAAAGTTCATGGTAGTGATTATTGTGTGTAATTTATGTTGCAACACACGAAATCCGATTTTATCGAAAATGTATACTTATTCCAGAAAACACAAGTACTTTTGCCAACTTTTCATGATCCGAATGCTAAATAAAGCTAAAATGTATTGAATGAAGGAGAGAAAATGGAAAAAAATGTGTAAATATCAAGTATATATAAAGCCGTCCCCACTTACCCCAGGTAGGGTTTGGAGACAACATTTTAGATTTTTGAAAATAAACTATTTTTTCTTAATTTTTAATCGCCGTTTCTTATCCTAACTTGTTGTTTTGAATGTAAGGATTGTTTCAATGTAGAGTTTTTCGTCAAGAGCCAGCTAGTTTAAGAGAAATTTGCGATTGAAATAGATGCAAATCAACTCCACATCGTAGTTAAAAATAGAAAATTAACAAAAAGTCACCGTAAACATCCGCTATTGTTGGAACCGTATCTCTTTTACAGTTGTTGGATAGATTACAAGTAAATTTAACATCCTGCATTAAAAGTTTGAAAAAATAGTTTACAGTATTGCTTTAATAGCCACCGTCCCCACTTACCCCGCGTCCCCACTTACCCCGGTGTACCTTAAACTATAATCAAAGTATAAAGCGATACCGTTCAGCATTCTCCTGTACGATTTACAGTGAAATATACGCGGTTTCACCATAGATGTTTTGCTAAAACCATAAGTTTTTAATGATTATGTAGCTTTTACAACATTACTTTTGGATATTTTATAAATTATCAAAAATTATTTGAAAAATTTACTAGTCTGTAGTAGATATTCGGCCTATTCGGCTTATTCGGCCGAATACTTAGCTCAACTATTCGGTGAGCCGAATATTCGGCTTAACGGTTTTTTGGCGATATTCGGCGCCGAATATTCGGCCGACCGAATATTCGGTACATCTCTATTTTAAATTCATCTGCTTTATTCAAAGAATTGAAAAAAAGATTACCAACTTTTAACAAGCTTTCAATCATTGCTTGAAACACATTTCAATCATTAGTTCAAAGATTATGTTGATGACTTCCCATATCAATGACCGAGAAAGTCGAGGCAGTAGCTGCAGCATCAGCGACGATGTCTGAGAAACCATTTAAATCAAGTTCCTCTTCTTCAATCAATTTGCAAACCAAATCCTCTCCGCAGGTTAGAATAGCCAAGCATTACTGTTCATGTTTTGCCACAATTTTAGTGGGGCGGACTTTCCTGAGTGTTGCAGTTGAAGTGTTCTTGTGAACTTTTTTATGCTCATAAAGTTTACGTAGTATAATTTTATTGAATTTAGGATGAAATTATTTGTTATTGTTTTGCCTTTTTTTGTAACAATATGTGATGTCACGTTCAAGCTGACTCCCCCCTCCCCCCATGTCACAAATTGCCACAAAAATCGAAACCCCCTCTCCCCCCTAACACGTGACATCATTTATGGACGGCCCCATAAGTAGCCTAAAATTAGGCATCTTTTGTTCTGGAACTTCAGTTGTAAATAAATATTACTATTTTTAAAACGCGGAAAACCTCGTGGGAAGGATAGGGCTAAGTTTTTTCGTTTTTTTGTTTTTGACTTCAATTTCCTGTTCTCTCTGTGAGAATTGAATATTGGTGTCTTCAAATAAGTTGTAGAGGAACAATTTCCTACAATGATGTTCATATCTTTTCGATTGAACAACAACGAACAAAGTTATGCCTCTTTCTGTGTCGTGAATTCACTCAGTTGAAACAGAACAGGGTAGTGTACTGAATTCACGTCACGAAATTTCAAGTTATTCTGAAAAATTTCTTAGAGCCTTCAAATTTTATGTACATTTTTAAAAGTGATATTTTGTTGTTCTAACTTGTGGAATCATAAATTCTCAGTATCCTTTCCTAACTTTTTTTTTTATTTCGACTGACACTTGAATAGCAACATATTGAGGAATCATACGTAAAAATTACTGTTTCTCACAGTCTTTATTTAAAGATTTACCAAACAAACAGTTTCTTTAAATTTATTTTCAATATTTTTGTTTTTTATTCGAAAATAACGAACAAATTAAAAAATCAATAACAATATGCTCGATTTGTAAAAGTCCGACCATCTGGAGGGTCAAAACAGCTTTCAGAGCCTATTTTTCTCATACAATTGAATTCACTCATTCGCGCTGTTGTAATTCAGCTGGATTTGTGTTGAATTGACAAGAAATTTAAAATATAAATAATAACATCAAAAAAATTAAAAATTTAAAAGTTTTCATTAAATATGCATTTACCATCTCGACTCGTCCCGTTCGGTTGTTGTTGTACAACCTCAATGGTTGTAGATTTTTCGAATCCATGAATGAATTGGATTGAATCGAAATCAAATTGTGTGGCATTGTTTGGTATCCCTTCTTCGGCTCGGACTGAATAGGATCACCAAAAAAATACATTCAAAGCTGTAACAAAAATAGTGCCAAGATTTAGAGACGATTAATGTTTCTGCTTTTGCATTGAATTCGATTGATTAAGCAAAAGAATAAAAACTGTTTTTTTTTTGTTTACGGATCAATGATATTTACAGAGAGTTAAGGAATAAATCACAGACTTTACATATAAACATGTAAAGCAATAGGGATTTATTTTTATTTCAATTGGTTAAGACAGTTCTGGGAACAGATGTTTTGATGACTTTATTCAACATACTAGCTATTAGTTGAAAATTGGTTTGAAAAATAATCTTAAATCCTCGTTGTTGTTCAACGTTCACATGTACGAATATAAGGAAGAAAATCATCGAACTGGACGAAATCGATGAAACCATCAGCTTTCAATCTACTATGTCAAGGCTCCTGTTGACAGGACGTGCTTCATAATTTTGCGTTCCTCACATCCCACCTGAAGTCTGGCCTGGCCGAATGGAAGGTTACGCAACCATACTAGTTGCCTAGCTTGGTACCGACCTATGCGAAGCTTACAAATATGAAAATGTTGAAAATTTCAGCGTGTTCCTCTTATACGGAGCGGAAATTTTGCACGTTCCAAGTGAGTTTTCCACAAGTTTGCTTTCGGCTTCCATAAACTACATAGGCAAATCAACCTGCGATAATGGCGTTTGAAAGGAAATTTAAGAATTCTTTCAAACCTAATGAAGTTTTGTTGCAAAAGTGGTCTGATCGATTTTGCTGTTTACACTATTTTGTGACAAATATCTTAAAATGTTACATTGGTTAGCGATTCACCGTGGAGTGTATTGAAAAAAAAAACATACTTCAGGAGGTTAAGTCTTGCAGCAAAATAAAAAAAAGTCGATCTACATACCAATCTATAGCGACCGTAAAAAAACTTGTTTTTGAAAGAGCAAGCCTGGATACTCTGAGAACGCGTTCCTGAGCCGTTATGGAATAATCAATTGGATCTGAATTTTCTACGTTCTAAACATTTCAAACTTTCTTAAACTAACAGACTAAGTCCATAAGAATTCATATGGTGGACATCTCAAAGTAAAGTTGCATGAGATATCAAAAGAGCGAAAAAGGCAATAAATTATGATGTCGTAACATGTTGTGATCGCGTGTGGTCAAGTAGACGATTATCATATTGACAGGTATGATCACTAACCGGAAAACAGAAACTCGTTTTTTCAATTTTCACAACATTAAGTGTCGCCAAAAAAAGCGAAAGTATCCAGAAGTTGATAAAGAAGCACAAGAAAAATGAAATACCTCGGTTGGCATTTATCATGCATTCGAATTCGTCGGTCACTCTTAGTCTCCAGTGACGCAGTAATTATGCATAATTGTATTTATTTTGCTTATTACCTGGACTGACCGTGTAATTGGCCTCCAGATTCCGCTTCGATGTACTCACGTTTTTTTATCATTCGCTTTTCCTTCCATTTTTTTTGTTGCAATGTAAGTCCCTTTTGGAATTCTTTTTAATTGAGTTCATTATGTAGCTTACCTGCAAGCTGAACTTTGCTGAATGGAACTGGAAAAAAAATCTTTTCACTTTTTTCCGAAAACATCGGAATATAAATGAGCTCAGTTAATGTTCTTGTTAAAGGAACTTTAATGAAAAGCCAAATTATAAGTCTTTTGCTTGCTGAAATAGTCCCGTTAAAGCTTTTTATTTTTAAATTGAAAAACTAGTACAAATACACCAAATTGAAGTGATGCTGTTGAGACTGAATTCAAACATTCAAAAATCCCCTTTGGAAGCCCTGTTTTGAAATGTGGCCTGAGCAGGAATGATCCTCAAAATTTTTGACCGATACCAAATGGCATCAAATAGGACACCACAACGATTAACCCCTGCCAATTTTGGACGAAACAACAGAAGAATAACAGCACCAAAACACCTCCGTCCTGACAAAATGCAATTGAGGGGAATGGGTTCAACTTAACTCGGCTCACATACCCTTATGCTTCCGGATTCTGTGCGGTCCCTCAAAGGAGAGATTCCTTCCAATTGAATGGAAATGTTTTGGGAATAATGAATGGTCGCTGTGCAGTGACTTTCTTTGGGTTCATGTGTGTGGGTGGCCTTGTATGTGTTCCTGGTCTCTTCGTTCGTTTATAATGTGAATGTGGACATGTGCGTATAGGGTTATAGCTAAATGAAGAAAGCGGAAATCCTGCTTAAACCTTGAAATCAGCTTCCTTAATAGGGTGACCAGCTGAAAATCTGGTATATCATGTCGACCGCTCAATATGTACTTGATGAAGATTTGATTTACTGGAATTAAAGGTATATTGTCCATTGTTGACAAAAAAATTAGTGAACAGTTGAAAACGGTCCATAATCGGCTGTTCGACGAAGCTTCCGTTTGATGTCGGAACAGGAGCGTTGTACAGCCTCCATGTCAACTTTTTGAATACATCTCTTGATTCTATCAATCAATTGTTTGCAGTTCTTGGCTCTCCAATTATTTTTGTACACAAATGAGCTCTAAGTTCCGAAAAAAATCTTCGATTGGACAACACTGAGGCAGATTGGGCGCGTTGTGGTTCTTGGGTACAAATGGGAGCGAATGGGGGTATTAAGAAAGGATTGTGTTTTTTATCCGGCCAAAACACGTATTGTCCATCTGCATGATGTTTGCATAGAAACAGCATTTTCTTCAAACATTCATTCTGGAACACATATTGATTGATAGCCAAACCAGACGGCTTGAACCATGACTTTCTCGGAAATGGCGATTTACAGCATCACTTTCTGTTCAAACTTATGCTTGAACATGTATGTATTTAATGTTCGGAGATATAAACTATCCTTGGAAGAGTATCGATCGTTTCCAGGGTGTGCGTCTTCGAAAGAGGGAAGTAACTTTCGTCGTTCAGAACAAAAAATATTTTCCGGAATAATTTTTATCATCCAGCGGCATTGGGATTTATTTAAGAGTCGAAATCTGATCCTCATTGTATTCTGGGGCTCTTGTCTTCTTCCGGCACTTAGTTCAAACTTTTTTCAATATCTTGCCAATGTACTGTTGAAAACAATTGAACTTTTTGGCGACATCCCATGTTTGCTCAGTGAATCCTTGTCGTTGAAGGCACGAGAAAGAGAACGAAGTCCTTTTGCGTCCATAATTTTCGCTGGGGCGGTATCCACAAATTACGTAACGCTAAAATGCACTTTTTTTACCCCCTCCCCCCGTATGTCACAAATTGTAACGCTTCGACGTACCCCCCTATAAAAATTACGTAACGCTGATATTTCGTCCCCCCATTTTCTCATGTTTTTAAATACTGATTTTCGAAGGTAAGAAAAGATTTTAACATAAATTGTTTTATCTTTCTTCAAAACGGAATTAATGTCTATTGTCTATCCAAATCGCTTCTTAGTACTCATTGATGATCTATGTGGTTTATCTATAGGTGGGGACAACCATAAAACTTTAGTATTAGTTTGTTGTATCCATACAGTTGTTTATGAACGATTGTGACGTAACGCGACGCCATCACGGAGTCAAGTGTTAAGCGCCCAAATGTAGCCATGGAGACTTATAAGGAAGAATATTTGGGACGCAAATAAACTTGTTTATTATTTTGAACGAATACCGTCGCCGTGCTGTGCGTCAGGAAAAAAAGCGTAAATGAATGGCTGCTTTGATTGTGATGTATGAAATTGCATGGAACATTATATGCCGTCAGTGAATGGCGACTTCAACGTCGAGACGCTAATGAACGATTGTGACGTAGCAATCAAAACATTGAAAAAACTGATTCTCACACTCGTGCAAGGGCACTCTTGTCCGCACCTACAGATAAACCATATAGATTGATGATAACTAAGCACACAAACATAAGATACAACCTTCTGTATGCCGTATGCCGAGCAGGTAGGAACGCCGCGTACGTTCTGTACGATATTTCACCGTTACCGTAGCAAAGTATCCGAGAAAAACACGCCTCCTGCAAAGGAGGCTGCGGTTATAAGAGAAAACCTTCTCCGCAGTCGAACTCATAGGGGGAAGAGTGTCTCGGTAAACATACGAATCGTAACATTCAAGTCCCAAATGTGTGCCGTGATAGGCGCGAGTACAAGACAAGTTGCTCTCGATCTGGCACATGACGGGCAGAAAAAGCGGCGGGCCCAAAATCCTAGAGTTGCCGGCCAAAGGGATAGAAGAAGACCGGACAACGGTCAGAGTAGAATGACCCCATCGATGGGGGGCTGTCGAATAAATTGCGTCCGACCCCATGTTCTGAAACTAACAAGATACACATCAAAAATGCGATATTACATCAAAAACGTGCACATAACTTGAGTCGCAAAAGGACTCTAATATTACATTATTTTGATGTAGGTTGAACTACATCTAAAAGATGTAAAACAAATTACATCAAAAGACAGTAGACAAATTCGAGCACGATGATAGTTCAGAGCTTCTAATGTTCCTGAATGTTTTGATAGTTTCTTCATTCTACAGAAACATGGTAATTGTTTCCGGTTTTTTACTTGGAATTCAAATTCAAGACTCCGATCTTAGATATGGATTTGTAAAAACATGAGGATCAGGAAATTTAATGAGATAAAAACTGAGCAATTATATTTAAAATGTTCGCAGGTAATTTATTTGAAAACATCACATCCATAATATCCTCATTTTTAGAGAGAACTGCCCTTTATGGGTTGCCCTGATACTCTCTGAGCGGGTTCACTAAACCTTTTAGAACCACCTCCCGTGTCACACAAATCCAGCAGAACCTGTGCTGGAACTATGAAAGTCCTGTCAATATATTGCACTTGAATTTCTGATAGCAGTATGAACTTCCTTCCCTTGCTGGGAATTTTTCATCGGAAACGGAGCAAAATCGCCAAGGCACCGTAGCAGTAAGATTTCAGCCAGTTCGTGTGTTTTCCATTCGTAACAGTTACTGCCTTAAAGAATGTATTTTTTAAATGAGCACATTGAGGATAAACAGGTCGGCAAAAAATATTCACCTTTTCACCCGGATGGTTTCGAATTTATTTATATTTTCATTCACGCCGGTGTCTCTGAGCTAAATTGTTCTAGAAAAAAAAAATAGAAAATGAGACCTTGTTCGAAGGTTTTGCTTATATTTTTCTGAGAAGTTTGATAATACTCACCAGAAAAACAAATCTCTCTGAGCCTAGCAATCCTCCATCAACTTTTTAGTATGCATAACAAATAAAATGTCAATTTGGATGAACAATGACTAAATACTCGATGCGATATTACACTGCTGGTTACGATATTATTTACACAAAAGAACTTACTTGCATGGTGCACATAGAAAAGATGTAATATTATATCGATTATCTAAAAAAATACATCGGTTGGCTAACATCTTCATAAATTACGTCCGCCAGCGTTACATTTTTTTTGCTGTGTAATGTGTAGCTGATGCCGTGGGTACACCGCGTTCGTGCGTAGGATGCTCCACCTTCAGGGAGTATCCGAGTTGTGCGGTTCCCAACGACCGAAGCTGCGGGTATAAGACTTGACCAGTGGAAATCGTTGGGAAAGGGTTATTCCACGATCGGGGAACCCACGGGTAGACAGACTCTCGACGCCGGGTGAGCCATTTGAGTTGGAGTAAGGATGGTCCTCGTCTGCAATCATCAGAGTACTTGCATTAAGTCCCGCTCATGTGCTGTGACAGGCGTGATTCTAGGATAAGCTGCTCTCGATCGGCACACGACGGGCATAAAGGTCAGGCGGCCTGACTCAGGCCTTTAATCAACAAGACAAGGGGTATAAGTGGTTACCCCGAGTCATTACGAGGAAATGTAAGATCTCGGGTCACTAGAGGAGAGATCGTGCCTTGAGTCGTGCAGAGCAGAGATTAGGCCTCGAATCGCGGAGAGGAGAGGTTCATGTGAGAATTATAGTCATTGCGAGGAGATGTTGGTTCTCGAATCGTTAGAGGAGAATTCAGACCTCGAGTCGTAAGGATGAGAGATGCTGAAAGTGGTCTCGTGTATGAGTATTGCCTTGGAGCACACTATCGCAAATAGACCTCCGACTGTTTAAGCATAGTGTGTTAAACAGTTCGAGGTGGGAACTAGGTCTGCAGCCCCAGGTGGAGTTTAGGGAGTAGGAGGTATAGACGGAGTACCGTCAAACGGGGCATCATGCAACAGCGGGGTTCGATGCAACATTTATGTAACACTACATTAAATCAATTTTTTATTTAATGTATTATAATAAAGTTATCTTTTAATGATCACAAAATGATGATGACATAATTTATTACATCTTAAACTAGTTTTCTTAAGTTTTTTATTTTTATGTGAAATTTGAAAAATCGAGCAATAAATGTACAAATTTCAACATTTTTTTATGCCGAAAAAAACTTTATCCAGTATGACGGATCGGCTTGATAATATAACCTACAAACTTTTTACTGGTTTCCTCATGTTATACCAACATTGTTGGTATTAAAATATTTTTCGAACAATCACCCAATTTTTTAAATAAATAATTTTAAAATTCCGTTAGGTGTCTGGGGTCTGCAACAAAATGCAAATCAAAGAAATACCTTGTAAATCTCGTTTCCATGTGTTGGAATATGAATGTTTTGCATCACGCGTTTGTATACATTGGAATTTCATTCATACAAACATTTATTTTAATGATCAAAAACATCGACGCAGAAAATCAACGGGAGAATTTTGGAATCAAGGGAGCAGTAGGATGATGATATTTTTCGAAAAGATATCCGAAGCTAAGTATTCTAAATGATAATTAATTTTAGTCTTTATATTTTCAGCAATAGTCTTTTAATTTACCAATCGTCAAAAATTGCTTGATGGTTATTAATTGTTTTTTAAACATCTACACAATAATGTGAGAATCTATTTCGGAAAATGAGATCGTGTTAGATTCTGATAAAAGCAAATTATAAGTTCTCCCATAATTTTCTTCAGTTTTTAAACATGAAGCAATTTGAGTAGGATCTTAATAAGTGAAAGTGTAGTTTTGTGCAGACGGTCGGTGGTTTCGTTATTGTGATTGCTACGGTAGTTTTGATCCCCAATTTAGTTCGAGAGACTGAGAAAGCCTCAAGTAACTCGGCCGACGTAGGAGACCGGTGACTCGTTGCGGCGGTCAGGATGGCGCAACCGTTGCTGGTGTTGAAGCGGTTTTTTAAGTTAACTAAAATATTCTGTTTAGCCTCTATTTTGACCTGCTCCACGTTGAGTGGGGGATCACCGTAGTTCAGGGTAGAACAACTGCTGGTGTTGTTTTTAAGCTTGAAAGAACTCTTTTAAAACGAATCGAACAGCAGGAACGATTATACGTCACTATCGGTAATGTTTTATTCAAAGCATAGCGCTTAAAATTTATTAAAGACTGCCTCCATAATATAGTCATAATGTAGTTGCAAATAACGTCGACTAAAAGTAGGAATGAAAATAATGGTTCTGGTTTGGATGAACTAGACTTACCATGCCTAAGCTGAGTTCAGATAACAAAAAAATCATTTTATTATCAACAGACCGTAATAGAAAAGATAATGTTAGGTATGCTATTAGTATCCTTATAATTTCCTGGTTTTACACTATTTTTCTCAAACATTCTGTAAACAAGAGTTTAATGAATCTTCCTGTCTTCTTAAATATCTAATTCCAATCAATTCTAGATTTTTAGTCGAACAAAAATAATACATTCAGTGATTAGAAAAAGACTGAGTTATTGTGAAACAAATAACTGTATTCTGAAGTAGATTTCATTGACATTTTTATTTTTATTTATTTATTTATTTATTTATTTTTGACTATTTTTGTGATTTATTCATTCCATTATTCATTGTTGTTCATTCATTGTGTGTACTTAAAAGCCGTAACAATTTTATTATTTTCGTCCTATTCTTGAATTGATTATAGGTACAGCGAGTCTCATTCTATGGGAATGTTGTTGAAAGGTATTGAAAAGAAATAGTTCACTTATTTCTCGAACAACAAAGATTTATTGAATTAAAAGTACTTGGCTAGTAAAATTTAATATTGAAGAAAATTTAAAGAAAACTATGCAATATCTATTGATCAAATCATAAATTTAACCTAAATTTGACATAACACGTTTTACTTGTGCCACACAAAAGATTTTTTTGTGTGCACTGCAATTTGTAATTATGACAGTAATTTAAACAGCCAGATCGCTGAAGGTTTTTCTTTTTTCTCTAATTTAGTTTTCTATTTAAGCTTGAGTTGAGTAAACCAGGTGAAAGTGAATTATATCTCTTCATGAAACTGTGGCTCTGCTTTGATCATTGGTCATTTTCGTATTCCGAATCTGGTAATGAAATTAAAGTTAATGAGGCAATATATTTACTTTTCTTTTTTTTAACTTACCCGAATCTGATTCATTATGGTCATAAATTTCCAATAATTTCTTGTGGAATTGCTCTCGATCCTGAGCTAAACTCTGCCATTCTCCTTCGGTCAGATTTCCATAGCGCTCCATATTTTGAAGAATAACGTTTTTCCAGGTATAACTTGGACGGCAAGGTCGCAGATTAATAGATTTTAGCTGAGAAGCGACTCGGAGACGATGTGGGCGTTCACGCCGGTGAACGTGGCCCCACCACCGCATCTGATACATTCTAATCTTTTTAGTTATCTGACGTTTTCGCAACAACTTGCTTACAGGCTTATGTCTTATGGTATTATTTTTTTGATCGCATAAATTTGACATCGCTTTCACTATCTGTCTCTCGTAACCACGCAAAGATGTTCTATTATATTTTGTAAGCACAGATGTTTGGGTGCCGTAGATATTTAGAATAATTTCAATTCATTTATCTGAGCTCTAATTTTATTATTAACTGTTTAGTAATTTTATTAAGTAATCATGTAATATAGAACTGTAGCTTAGTTATTGGTGATGGGTTTTATTATATGAAATTTACTTGCTCCGTTTAATTCATATGAATTTAGCTATTGGTGATGGGTTTAGTGATTGATACACTCCATATTCTCACTCGGGTCCTTACTATGTTGTTTAAATGTGATAAAAAAAAACCAAAAAAAAAAACAAAAAAAATCGTAGTTGTTGGCTTTACTAGATATAAGATAACCTTTTTTCCAGAAGCAATAGAAAAAAAACCCATGTAAGTAAAGTCAAATATGAAAAGTTATATTAAATTTTTATTTTTAATTATATTATTACAAACAGCTCAATTACATCGTTTATTTGAATTTGTATTCATCAATATTTTATTACATATTTATTAAATGACATATGATTTATATTATATTATATTATACTGCTTTTTATATATCATTATATTTACACTATATTTCATTTATCAGAGAGAAGGCATCTGGGGATAACCTTAAGCAATTATTGCAAGCGGAGTGGAGTGCCAACCATTGTAGGTTTCTGAGGGTTGGATGCTTTCTCTCGACGAACCATCGGCCGTGGAAGCCCTAGAAGTCAATTCGAAAGGCCAAGCCACACAGACATAGGCTGGACCTTGCTACCGATGGGGGAACCATACATACATACATACATACAAACATTCATTTTAATGATTTCAGCTTTTAGAATTTTTCGTAGTATTATTTAACCCCTAAATGTATGCAGCATCTTCATTTTCAGAAAAAATGTGAAAATTAGTTATTACAGACCCAAAAACTACTGCAATTGGTGTTGTCATGCGTAATGATCTTTTAGGCATCGCTAATATATTAAAAACTATAAATTTTCGTACGTGTTCATAAGATTTTTCATTAAAAACAAAGTTTGTTGCAAGTTACCCCATTTTCTAAGGAGGGTGAAAATCGCATGTTTTCAGAAAATTAAAAAAACTGAAGAAACCTATAATTTTTCTAACTACGCCAATTTGATACCCCAGCATCCTTAAAACTTTTGATGCATAAGGGGTAGGATTAATTGTGAACATAAGTTTTTTAAAAGCCATTGAAGTTGAAAATTGTTGCATGTTGCCCCAGTTGACGGTATATCCCGAGTCTTCCCATTGTACCGATGGACCCAGAGTAGCAAACTGGAGGGACGCGGTAGCTCGCCGTGCCTTGGCATACAATTCGTAAACCGGGATTTACGAAAAAAAGTATCACATCGCTAGAATCCTTCTTGTGCGGCTCGATACGTTCTCTCGACGACGATGATTGTTTGCAAATTAGCAAGTTACCGAATCCAAACGTTCGACTTATTCTTTTGTGGCTCGGTACGTTCTACCAACCTAAGTCGAGCCCACGGAGGAAGAAACTGACTCAAATTGTTTACCATCCTTTCATTTGCCATTCGGATCAGAATATTGATCTAGATCAGTATCAAAATCAAGATAAGCATCAGTTTCAGGATCAGGATCAGGTTCCGGATAAGGATTAGGTTCCGGGTAAGAATCAGGAACACGATTATGTGATGAGGATCGGGCTCATGATAAGCATCAGAATAAGTATCAGAGTCGGGATCAAAATAATTATCAAGATGAGGATCAGGATCGGGATAAGTATCAGGGTTAAGATCAAGACCCGGATCAGAATGATGTTTCGTTTAAGGAATAGGTTATGGATCAAAATGACGATCTGAATCAGGGTTACGAACAGTATCAGGTTCAGATTATAGATCAAGTTCCGGAAAAACATTAGTTTCTGAATGAGAATCAGAATCAAGATTAGAATCAGAATCCCCTTGATGATCAGGATCAGGTTATTTAAGGACCAGTATAAATTATTGGGTCAGAATCAGGATCAGAACCTGGATTAGTATGAAATTTCGGATAAGACAAAGATTTTGGTTTCGGAAAACCATTAGGTTCCGAATCAGAACCATGATTAAGATCAGGATCAAAGTTAGGATCAAGATCAGGACCTGGATAAGAATAAGATTTTGGATAAGGAATTGGTTCTGGAATAGAAACAAGATCAACATGAGGATTTGGATCAGAATCAGTAACAGGATCAAGAACAGCAACAAAAACAGCTTCAGGGTCAGTATCAACATCAGGATCCTGATCAGAACCAGGATCATAATAAGCATCTAGATAAGAATCAGGGTCACAATGTGGACCAGGATAAACACGATTATAAGTTTTTTTTTCAGTTTAGCGAAATAAGTGAATAGTCGCCGCCCGTAAAATAAACGATAGCGTTCTAAGCTTCTAAGTCAAGGGTCATGAGATCGAATCCCGGTCACGACAAGTTGGGAATTGTACGCCTCTATGATACAGCACATGTATGTGGATGGATCTTTTCAAGGGAGCTTAGATTGCGCTTGGAGATCCTACCTTGATATGTGTGTGCTTGTACACAGCAAAAATTATTTCCTGTAAAATTACACAAATGTCCTGTAACAAAAAGGAGTAGGACATTTACTGTTATTTTACAGGTGGAAAACATGATTTCGTGACATTTAATTTTCAGTGTACAACTTTTTTACAGGACATTTGCTGTAATAATAAATGAATCTTCGTTATCTTTCAAGGAAAACAATTTAAAATTACAGGTTTTGCTAATTACAGGTGATTTATTTTAAAGGTTGCAGTTTTCAGTGACACGTAATAGTCAAAAAAATTTTCTGTGTAGTGCTACCGGTAAACAACTGCAACTTCAACCAATAGTGCAGGGATGTCGAGTAGCATAGCAAAATAAAAATAGTAACGCGAGGTAATAGCACAACAGATCAACTAAATGGACGCAGTGGACTCTCTCCCCATCAAAAAACAAAATGCTAGTCGTTATATCCTCGAGAGATCTACGCTTAGTGTTGAGTTAATGGAATCTCTAAGAGGAAGCATGATGTTTCATTGCGATCCTATATGTGTTTGTGCTCATTTTAATGAAAGAAAATATAGGTATATAAAAGAAAAAGCATCAAAAAGTTCAACTCCAATCAAATTCATTACAAGAAAAACATTGAACAGTTTTTTTTCATCTGGTTCATTATCACTGAAAGAATTTTGTCTGGAAACACATTTTTATAAATTTGATAAAATACTTAGTATTTAGTCTATACTAGAGTGGATCTTACCTACTTATTCCATTCTATTCTATTTTGTTTATTTATAGAGGATTTTAACCAGCTGCCGATGAGTCGTAACCGATTCTTACCTTATTATATATATGGAAGCTTTTAAAAGCCAAAATGCAAACTGCTCTTATCCCCTTTTTATTGATCCTTTAATAAAGATAACAAACTGTGCAAAATTTCATTTTTATTGGTCAAAGGAAAAATATATGAAAAAAGTTTTTTTTTCATTAAAATAACCATGATTAATTCTGGCACACTTTTCAAAGTCTTAGTACTTATTTGAATTGGCAATTTTAAGCCTATTGGAAAAATAAAAAGAAAGGTAAAAATTACCGAGAAGGTGATTTTTTCCACCCCTCTTTCGAAGTAAATTTTACCTTTTTCCATTCACCTAGCAAAAAGTTAAATTTTACCTTTTTCGCAAAATAATACCGCAAAATAACACCGTCACTGATTGAAAAGGTAGAAACTAGTAGGTTTTATTGGTTTCTTCAATACAATTAAAAAAAAATCAAAATTCATTCATTCATAATTATTTGGAATGAATATGGATCTTTACTTTATAATTATTGTTTTAAATGTATCACCATGTATTAAAAAAAATTATTGAGGCAAGTCCTTTCTATGCCAGACTCGTGGCAATTTGGCTTCGCGTTCTTCCAAGCCATCATGGCCGCTGAGTCCTCCTGAATTACGTAAGCACATTCATGCCGTTCGAATAATCTGGTAAGTAGCAACTAAATGATATCAATGAAAACACTTATCATTCTGTTCCGATTTTCACATATTGGGCACGAAGCAAAACTTGTTCCTAAACGACAAAACAGCTTATCTAACCTCAATAAATGGGTTCAGCAAATAGTCACCTTTTTTCAAGATGAATTTACTGTTTTGTTTAGCTCAATTCAGGTCAACTTCTACTTATGCTGATTGATTTCGCTTTAATAGTTTTTTTTTCTATTTTCACCACGATCTGCGGACTGTATTTCCTGTGTATCTTTTGTTAGAATTCTATCTTAAGGACTGAATGAACTTAAAATATGTTTTGTTTACAACTGGCTTATACAATTTTCTTTTGCAATTTGTATTTCTTTTCGTTTTTTCCAAATTTGAGGAGTTTAGTTTTAAAATCACATCAAAAAAGGTAATATATAAGAAGAAATTTTGCCAATTTACGAATGCTGTAAATTTGTTGCTCGTTTTCGGTGATTCTTCTTTTATTGTTTTTTATCATCATTTTTAAATCGTAGCTTTTAAATCATAATTTGGTCTTTTATCCCAACTGTGTTTGGGATTGGAAGCCAGGAGCCAAATAACAGATGTGGTATGAAAATGTTCCAAGAGCGCTTACTTACTTTTTGGGTATACCTTGATGGATTCTGATTTCAGAAGCCAAGACTTTCCAAGGTTCTCAGTTTTCAATTTATTTATAGTGTTTCGAGCTAACACGTGTTATGCGTTCTAATTTATGATCATAACTGTAACACTGTAAACATATTTATGTTTAGTGTAAATTTTTACTGTTAAAATGGAATTTAAACAGAAGGGGAGGATGGGGATACTTGATTCCCTTTTCTTATTTTCATCATATCTTTTTGGGAAAACTTTGCAACTCGCCCTCTTTTGCATTTTCTGACAGCGTGTAGTTTCAAGTTTATATGCTCCAAACGATATATGAACTCGTAGATGAGCTAGAATAATTTTCTTGAGACTAAAAAAATTGTGATATTTTTTTAAGTATCAGACATGGAGAATTATAAAAGTTTGCCTTCTACCCTAGAGCCATTGCATACTTTAAGGCACAATTATCTAGTTTTTTGGTAAATACAGTATGTTTAGCCTTTTTAAACAGACAATTACTCGATAAACATTAATTATTGATCAGATATTAGTAATTTCATGATAACCAATGATCACGATCCATTCAGATCAAACATACATCTTTTTGAACTCTAGGGATCAATTATACCCATAACATACATTTTGGAAAACTTCTTCTTAAAAAAATTAGGATTTCTATTGCTAGGAAAATATGGCAGTATGAAGTTCATATTATATTCTAATGATTGACATATTGGAATAAATATTTTTATTATTATTTTTTCATGTTAGAAACATTTTAAAGTGATAAAAAAAGACCTTAAATCACATTTTGTAAAAAAATTCTAACAAAGTTCAGTTCTTTGAAAATTAAAATTTCTAAAATTTGTTAAGATAGCAGCATTGTTGTTTTGTTCTATTTGGCTCATTTTTATAGAAAATTTGATATTCGTAAGACATTCCTGTTTCGAGATATAGCGAAGAAATCAAGTATCCCTAGGGATAAAGTATCCTCATTCTTCCCTAATATTTAATATCTGGCAGCACTTTAGATTTGCAGTTGTTAATTTAAAAAGGTTGACCAAAATTATAAAATTAAAAGAAAATATCGAAGATACCTACCAAATAATAGAGAAAAGTTGTTAAATAGTTCCCGGGATTCTTATTTTGCTGTTACCGTTCTATTCATTATAGATGAAAATATATGAAAAAATAACAGCAAACCTAAAAAGGAATTTTTAACTTTTTCCATAAAATGGTCCATAAAAATGAAGGTCTTTGGGGGTCACCTTAGAGTTATAGGAACAGCCAAAAACTTTGAAATTATTGTTTTATAATTGGATATCATTCATTGGATCAAGATCTGGGGGTGGGAGCTAACTTTCAACGAAGTTGGAAAATAAGGGCCACCTTAGTCTACATGCTGTATTGCTAACCCTAACCGGGCGCAGGCCGACTTCACACCAAGTGCAGTACCACAACAAACCGGAAAACTCTGCTCAAGGGCTAAATAGTCCAGTTCGGAAACAAACAGACCACCCAAACCAAATACCATTAAATGAATGGGTTCAAAGGAGGAAAACAATTCGACAAACCTTTGGGGTAACTAGAAACCGGAAACCCCCACACACAGTTCTGCCATTTTGCTGGCCCTTTTCCGGGGTTCAACTGTAGAAAGGCGACATTGCAATGACCGAATGCTTTTATTTTGTCTGACCGGCTTTTTGGGGTAGAGGATAAGGAAGCTGTTCTTTCTCTCCTTTTTTCCTTAACTCTAATGAAGCCAAGTTTCTTTAATTTATTTGGAAGTGTTTGCCGGGCTTATTTTGGCAACGTTCACATACCTCATACAGGGGCCGTTTAGTGAATTTGGGTGGTTTTCTCTAGTAGGTTTTCGAAAAAAGTGTCAACCCAATTTCGTTGGAATAAATTTGTTCGTGTCTCAAAAAGGACGTTAGGAATTTGAAGAAATCGCCTATGAAAATACATCTGACATTCAATCTTCCTATATTGGGTAATTACTTCCGATTGTTACGATCTATTATTGGTCAACCTTCACCGTCATCAAAAATTCGTTTGATCCGTTTATCTGTGGTCTGGACCGAAGGTTATTTCGAGATAAGCCAACACACATTAGCTACCGTCAATGGTTAAGAACAAAGCTCCGGCACTTTCGAGGACTTTTCGGAACGTTCGTTCATGTCCACACAAGTGGTGCTTCCGGTTTGTCAAATTGGAACTTCTTAACCTATCTTTCCCCTGGCTATCTGGTTTTTCGCTTTTGTGTTATCTGTTTCCGGGCTCCTACATTTCTACAAAGCAATCTGTGGCCAAGGAAAAAGATTCAATAATGCAATGTGCTAGAACCCATAGTGTGGCTGGATAAATATCGAATGATTTTTTACTTCCGTTTTTGGAATTTCCCGGGGTGGCTTTTGTGCGAACGGAACGATTTTCTTCTGTTGTTTCTTGACCAAAAAGATTTTTTTTCACCTCGTGATCGTAGATTTTTCTCACGTAATTCTTCGGGATGTTTTGAGTATGACTCATCACGTTAACGTTAGTATTTTTTCACGGTTGCCATACACCTGTTTTTAGCTTTAATACTTCATCAAACTGCTTAGTTTCCTCATGAACATGACGTGACATGATGGAACATAGATTCTAGACTGAATT
The DNA here is from genome assembly GCF_029784155.1 of Uranotaenia lowii. NCBI lineage: Eukaryota > Metazoa > Arthropoda > Insecta > Diptera > Culicidae > Uranotaenia > Uranotaenia lowii. Next base: position 278,711,972 of record NC_073693.1, on the reverse strand, counting down.
TGAATAACAAAAAACAGGTTTCTCAATGAAAGCTGGTGACTTTTTGCATATCCAGAAAAGCCTTCTTCAGCCTGAACTCCAACAAATCTGCTAAAATGTCAAAAAGCTAGAATGTCAAATAGCTAAAATATAAAATTCTTTCGTGCTAACTAGAGGAAAATTTCTTCAATCCCCATTTAAAACCTTATCAATTATCAATTTGAATAGGTCGTAGATACATTATTATTCACTTTGCCACATTAAATAAAAAAAATTCTTGATTTTTGTAGAAAAACCATAAGTAGTTATTTCGTACTTTCGTATTTTGGTCCTCAACGCCAATTGCTTCATGCAAAAAAAGAAAACTTATGCTCGATTTATCAGTTGAAGAATTTTTATCAAATTGTAGGAAAAATTCTAAAAATACTGAATTATTTGAATTTTTCTTCTGATATGACTTTTGAGATTAAGAAATCAGAAAATGTTTTCCTTTTCATTTGTTATTTTGAATATATGAAAGAAAAAATCAAAATATGAAATTAAGATAAAAAACCTTTATTTTCATTTGGAAATTCCTTTTCAACTCACAAACAATTTATTGTAAATTAATTTTCTAAACTTTGGGTTTATTATTTTGACGATTATTTTTTAAGTTTCCCATTATGTACTAATTTTAAAATTTCATGATACTTCCCAAGTAACACTTAAAGTTTTATAGCAGACTACTAGACAAAATTTAGGTTCCATAAGAGACTTAAAAAGTCTTACAACACAATCGGTGTTACTTGGGTTTATACTGTTATAACCCATAGTTTATTGTTTTGCTCAAAGCGTGTCGGTTAGGCCGCTAACGTTGGAGCCGAACAAAATAAATGCCGAAAAACAGAGTTGATTTGCTTAAATAAACAAGTGAATAAAGGAGCTGTTTTTTTTAAGTTTTGGCTTTCAACAAAGTAATACGCGATATTTATTACTATCCGAAAACTTAGAGTTTATAGTGGCGACGAAGATGGGATGAGAAAAATACAGTATCAGAAATTAGGATCTGTCATTTTGTCCATGATTCTGTTCCATGACGTTCACGAATTGAAACTAATTGTTGATTATAAATTTCGATTTGCAAATGAATCAACTTTTTGTATTTAAATTATTAACTTGAAATACAAAAACCCGACCACGTCTTTAGAATGGGTTTTTTTTTAAATTAAAAAGTAAGAGAGTTAAGAGTTTAGTAAGTTAAGAGTTCGAAACCAATCATTTCTTCAAAATTTATTTATCTAATACCTACTAATTTTATATATCAACAAATTGGAGGCCATGTAATAGGTGTTCACCACTAACGATGGTCATCAGAATTGGCCAAACAATAATCTAAAACCTAGTATCTACTTCTTTACTAAAAATTTTGATTTACAAAATAATCGTTTGATTACAAATGTTATGCTGATATGAAATATTCTGAAAAAAAGCAATTTCAGTCTTAATTTTATTTTGTGTTTCTTTTTTTTTCAAATGCTCAACATCACATTCAAAAAGGTGTTTACACAAAGGGTACATTACACAAGGCCACAAAATTGACAAAAAAACATAACATTTTAGAATAAAACTTTTAAATTTAAGTCGCGAATGTTATAAAAATGTTAAAATGACTATATTCGAAAAAAAAAACTTTTCAATCTATTAGGCCGGAACAAATTTCAAATCCTTCTTTTGTCACTCGGAGTTGGAACATCGCGAGGGGGGGGGGGGACAATAAAAAATAATGCGAAAAACAAATAAATTGTAATAAATTGCACGAAAGATTGTATGCAACCAAATTGCAACCAAATTGCATACTATATCATTGCACAAAACCTATAAATCAAGCAATTTTTTATCGAAAAATCCAATAAAACCAAGAAAACAATTCCACAATTTGTTTTTTGCTCTTGTAATCTTTCGAATATTTGATAAATTTTTCAAAATTTCAAAAAAAACATCATACTTTATTTATTCCCCCCTTCAGGTCTTTTGGAAATTTCGAGGGGGGGGGGATGACAAAAGAAGAAATTGATATTTGTGCCAGCCTTATAGACTTTCCATAAAACTTTGCAGGTTTCAACAACTTTAATAAAGGATATAAAATCTTTTTGATGTTTCTGTAGTAGTGTCAGAAATACCTTTCCAAATTTGTAAAAACTGTAGAGTTTTACTTTTTAAATCATTTATTTAAATAAAGTATAATAAAGAAATTCAATCAGATTTTTCATATCACCAAAACTAAAGGTGATAGACCAAATTTGACAACAGATACCTAATAAATCATTAAAACATTGATGTTAGACGTGTTAAATGATAAAAAAATCCTTGGATGATTTAAAACTTACCTTTTCCATTTTCCTATCTTGTTTTAATTTTCAAATAAGTTCACTGATTTTTTTCTTCATATATACAGACATATATAGTTCTATAGTTTTTGTAATTTTTAAATAAATTTACCTAGTTTAAATTCGAACTATTTAATTTTTTGGAAATATTTTTAATAATTCTCATAAGTTTGTCTTTGTTTTTCAATTCTGAGCTTTTGTGTTCTGAAAACATAAGCCTTTGAATTTTAATTATGAATATAAACACTAGACCGCTGCATAAAATGAATTTCGCTCCGATATATTTTTGCGATGTCATTTGGGTCACCAAGCATCAATTTAAAATTTGAGATGATTTGGTTGTTTCCTGAGTTAGCGCAACGCGTTTAAATTTTGTTTTAAAATTTGTATGGAAGATGCACATTGAATTTTGAATCATCCAGAAATTCCAATTTAGCTTGAAATTAAGTTGGTCTTTGATTTTTGGTTTTAAATATTTTTTAGTTTAATTTTTTGCTAACGTGACAAGCAGCTAAGCAGTTCATGAAAAAAGTTATAACTCTTCAAAATGAAAAATCTGAATTCATTGAAAAGAATTTAAAAAATGACAGGCTTTGCTTGTTGAAGCTTTTAATCATTTGATGAAATGTTTTTGTAAAGATTCTATAAATCAACAAATTGCAGTTTTTTGAGATTTTTTATTCTCATTCTACGATTACACAGTTTTCAAATAAGCAGTCAAAAATGCAAAAATTAAAAAAAAATAATTAAAAAAATAATATTGCATAACATCAAATATCTTTTCTGGGGTACAAGTGAGGTTTAAGCTTTGCTCCCATAATTTAGCACTGCAAGAATCAGGAACTTTTTTCTTTCAAAGTTATATTGGAACTTTCAGCAAATCTTTGGCGGTTTCAAATGAAAAATTTAGTTTTCCCGTATAATTTTCCATACAAAATTAAAACTCGTTGAGCTTATCAGGACAGGATGGGTCGCTTCCAAAATTTGTATTGCTATTTCAGGCAGCAAAAACAACCAACAAAATTGAAATTCTTTATTTTTTTATCGGTTTCTTATTGATCATTCCCGACATAACATGTACTTTGATGTATGTACATATTTTGAGAACTAGAAAAATTTTAAATTTAAAATACAACAGCACTACAAAACATTTTGCATTCAACCATTCAATTTACTCCGTCCGGAGTATACGTGTTCACCACATGTAGACTTCGGACCAACCAGATTTCATTGTATAGGTTAAGGTAGTGCCACCTCTATCCCGGTACTACTTCTCCTAAATAATGAAATGTTGCAGGGTAAAGTATGGTGTACGTTAATAAGTTTCCTCGCAAAAATGCTCTTTCGCTCTTTTCAACATCTGTAAATTTTCTCCTCACTTCTCTATCCATCTTTATCAATTTCATAACTACTTTTCACCGATATGCCGAAAAATAAATTTACAAGATTTAATTTATCGCAAAAATATTGTGTGATGATCATTAGTAAGAAAATGGTGTTCGAAATCAAGTTCCTTACTAATTTAGTGTGCATTTTTGGTATTGTAATTATTTTCAGCTAAATTTGCAATTTTAAAAAACCTCCCTGTAAGAATTGGGCTTGCACCTGATAAGTTACATATTGCTTTAACCCATTCGAGACCGATTGCACACCGTGTGTGCAATGGAATTTTTGTGCCTTTGTCAGAACAATCTTTCATTGTGAGTTTACTATTGCTCGGAAAAATAATATTCTTATACCAATGGAATCCGCAAATGTCAGGCAAAATTTATTGGGAAATAATTTTGATGAAAATTGAACGACATAAAAGTTATCTAAGAGTAAAGTATGGGAGAGTGGGGAATCATGGGCCACTTTTTTTCGTTGTTCCATAACTTCTTTATTATAAAAGATAAAATGAAAATAAAAAATGGTATGATTTTCTACATTTTCAAGGTATCATAAGGTATTTTTTTTTAAATTTTAATAAGTAATTTTCCCCTAATTCTGACTGTATGAAAAAAAGCAAAATTTTTTGGATTTTGACAAATTGTGGGGAATCGTGGGCCACCAAATCCAAATTGACCAAATTACATGTAAAGTTTATGAGTTGACCCAAAACTGTGATTTCCTAATTCAGTTCGTTATTTTAAAGCAATTTCAGATGATGAAATAAAAAAGAGAGCTGTGTATGATCGCAAAGAAACCTAGCTCACGAACGTTTTGGCAAATTTCTTATATAAGATGGACAAAATATTTTTCATAACTCTTCATTTGGCATAAGAAAACTTTACAGATAGGAAAAACGTATTTTAAGTTCTGAATGTGTAAGAAAACATAAAAATATAGGTGATTCATGATGTGTGGCCCACGATTCCCCACAAGCTATGATTTGCAAATTGGTTGCGTTTGTGTGACTTATTGATGTTTCATCAAAAATTCCTTTTCCACGTGAAAGATCATGACAAAACTAAGATCATAAGCCTATGAGCATATTTTTGTTATGCTCTTTAGGTTCCCCATCGATGAAATTAGCGGGTGTTTTATAAATTATGTAAGTAAATTTTTCTAACTTTTTTTTGCTTGATAAATAAAAGAAGCATATGATGCGTATTTCAGTCAACAACATATAGGAATATATGCTCACGCAAAGCGACGGCGATGACAGTTGGTTTGAGATTTTTATCTCAACAAACATCTGAGATATTAAAAGTGGCCCACGTTTCCCCATGGCCCACGATACCCCACTCTCCCCTACTATGAGTTAGAATGTCGTGAAAAGGCCTCCGTCTCGAATGGGTTAAGGCTTCTACATCCGATTATCCCTCGTCAATATGTCATAAGCTTTCGGATTCGCGAGAGAATGCATCTCTTTCACTCTCGTTCTCCATCTTCCTCACGCTCCCACAGCTCGTCAATTACACGCAGGGTCGTTTTTTTTTTTTTTTAAATCAGGGTACTGGTGAAATAAAATTCAGGCAAAATCAGGTTACGTAGAAGTAGCGGAAATTTCGCTCAAAATGATGACCTTTTTTTTGGTCATCCTTCCACATTTTCACTCTAATATGTGTTGGGAGCCTACTTGGTTGAATAATTCTACTGAATCAAAGCAATCAAAAAAGTTCCTTTAATGAATTAATGAGAATCTTTCGATCGCTTTGATTCAGACACATTTTCAATTTCACTTCAGCAATGGTACCTAATCCAGTTTAAAAAATCAGGGAAATTCAATGGCTTATCAGGTTTTCAGGCTGAGCCTCGAAAAATCAGGCAAATTCTGAAAAATCAGGCACATTGGCATCTCTGGTTACACGCTCAGTGTCGGCCATTTCGGTTGATTCGTCGCATTTCGTTTAGCGGTAGTTTGATATTCGAGTGTAACGTTGTGGAAAATACAGATCCGGAGATTTTCCCGATGCGGACAATTCAGTATTTTAAATTGGCGATCCTACCAGGAGCCTTGAAAATTTTGATGGGGAAGGAACTACGGAAAATCTCCGATTGCATCAAGTGCAAAGAAAATGGCGTCGGTTCTATGAAAGTGATCCGAAAAAAAGTATTAGATGAGTAACGCCAGCTCGATTTTGGGCCTGATAGAACGGGTTGAGTCTTTGAACTGGATACCCAAGCAACCAGAAGTCCCTTAAAAAGGTTCCATAGAAGCTTAATCAGCTTAATCTGTCTGAAGAGAATGCTAATCAGCCCAAAATTTAAGTTCTTAAAGCTACTTTGAAGTTCGTTTAGGTGGCTGTAGATAATGCTATTCAGCTTCTAAGAGAATGTCAACAAATTTTACGTGCTAAAAAAAATCCGGTTGACAGATTGCTCTGACAACCAGATGACAGACTGCTAGATTGCCGGTCTATCATGGTGTATTTCATTAACTTTAATGTTTACTTAATTAAATGTTTACTTACCTTGGAATCCAAAAATAGCTGCTCACCGCCTCGGGATTTGATCCACTGCTCTCTAGGTTGGAAGTAAAACCATCTGCCTCTCGACCATACCAGCTCATGTCAAAACACTGTCAAAAGCTGTATTTAAATTACCGATTTTTTCTTGCTTTTTTTTTAAGAGAACCTTTGGCAAATGATAACTGCTGAAGTTTAAGTATTATTTTTTTTCTATTGAAGAACTTTCAATGGATCAAATAATAAACACAAAATCTTGGAATCATAAGGTTTATTAATTTATTTAATCGTACCTTTTCTTACAGCCTATTAAATTTACACATATTCAATTTTCATAATTAACGGCAAAAAGCTATGAGTCGAGCAGCTCGAACCACATAAAGCTCTGCCGGAGTGTCTTCAGGGCACCGGTCTTGGCCAAAATTACAGCTTCTTCCGGCAGCATCCATAATGGGCTTTCCGACCCAGAACCAGCCGATCTATGATGCTGTTGAAAGATAGTTATTTTCCTCCTCTGGATGGTAAACATGTTGAGAAACTGGGTCTTCGGTGGCTATCACGAACAGAAAATTTGTTTTAAGTTTTCAATTTTATGGATTGTGATGTAAACAACCCTTAAAAATTGACAGCTGTTGTCAAAAATATTTGACAATTCGCCTGAAAATTACCTAAAGGTTCAAGATGTGAACTTGTTGGTTCATTAGAAAGTTCGTTGAAGATGCACGATTCCTTTGAAATGCGTATGTGAGGCCAAGTCGCATAGCAATCGCTTAGAAGTTCCGTTATCGACTTTTTTACCCTTCTGAAGGCGCAGAAAGTTTCTAGGTAACTTGTATGCTACATTGGCCCCTCAAGATCCCAAGACACCTTTTCTCAGCCAAAATTGAACTTGGAAATTGCATGTTTAAGTAAGTATGCGACTTTTGATTGCTTGGGTAAGAACCCAGTGTGGGGCGTGAGTCGATAGCTGGATTTTCGCTTTTCATGGATTTAAGTTGGTTTTGTTCAGACCGGAAAGGCGAAATTGTGTAATTTACAGGATTAGGCAGAGACGCCAGCAGGCAGACGGTCGAGTTAAAGGGGACGCAAACACACGCGAGTCCGGAGGATTAATTTCGGAAATGCTTTCCTAAATCACTTTCTTTAGATCTTTTCGTCAACGCAATACTCTATCAACTGAATTTTATCATCGATTTGGTTCGGGAAGCGAGAATATTTTTCCGCTTCGATTGCAACACAGTCACGCGTTCGTTTCGTTAAGTTTCATTCCATCGATCTCAACCAGAGATGCCAAATGTGCCTGATTTTTCGAGGCTCTGCCTGACATCCTGATAAGCCATTGAATTTGCCTGCTTTTTGAAAATATGCCTGATTTTGCCTGATTTTTGCAAATGTGATAAAAAATTTTTAGCAAGGAACTGGATAAGGTACCATTGCTGAAGTGAAAAAGTGTAAATGTGCCTGAATCAAAGCAATCGAAAGATTCCTTTGAATTCTTATTTAAAAAAGGAAATCAAAGTGAATGTTTCGATTGCTTTGATGCTTTCATTTAGTGGAATTATTCAACCAAGTAGGCTCACAGCACATATTAGAGAGAAAATGTGGATCGGTAACCAAAAAAAAGGTCATCACTTTTAGCAAAATTTCCGTTTCTTTATCGTAGCCTGATTTTTATTTCACCAGTTCCCTGATTTTTGAAAAAAAAATGTTGGCAACCCTGATCTCAATTATATAAACCAAGGGGCTGAAAGAGAAGGAAATTTCCGAACTGACATTTCAGTACCGCACTGACGTTTTGGTACCAAAATGCCATTGAAATCAAAGGGGAACTGACGTTCTGGTTCCAAAAAGTCGGTAGGGTACGTTTATATGTGATTTGACAGTTGCTTCAGTCCTTTGATATAAACGCTCTCGTATCTCTCACTTCGCATTTTAAATTCCTGGAAAAAAAAATAAATATGAAAATCATGTCGCATTTCGTTTTTCGAGATAATGTTAGTGAGGTCACTGTTTCAACATTAGAAAGCTCTACTGATCTGGATTAGCTCCTGATTTCACAGACAACATACGTTTCACTGTGAATCACATATCACATATGAGTTAATAAGTTATTCAAACTAATGTTTTTCAATTCTTTCATTTAACTTTGTTACAATGTTACTATATTCTCTACACCTTGGTACGTTTGACATTCCAAAATCCAGCGAGCCATGCTATCGGAAAGAATAGACTCATCATCAGCCGGCATACCTGGGCATATCTTAAAACTTATTCTATATAACATTCAAACTAGCCAGAAGTATGTACCTACGTTACTTTGAACAATGGGATCCAAAAGTGATATTTGGAAGGTAACCCGCTTTGAGTTGTCTAGAATCTGCTGGGCGAGACTGATCGTCAAGAATGATCCTATTTGAAATTCCTCGCAACTGTACATAAATGAGAATTTACCGTGAAAGAGGAAAAGAACGGTTTCCAAAAATAATGGAAATAAAGCCTGCGAGTGCCATTTGTAGCCTGAACCATACTCCTAACATTGAATTAAATTAAATGTGAAAATTCTCCTAACATTGAATTCATTCAAATGAGGAAATTATGAATCCAAGCCTTAATCGTTCGTCGGAATCAAGTATTCAAGCAAAATTAAGCCAACAATCCCAATAAAAAAAAACTTGCCCGTTCATTATTTCCTACTGTACGGCCAATGATCATCAATTAATTGCGTTAGCAAATTAATCCTTAATTTTCGATTCGATGTCATTATGGGACCGGAACCAATTGGCATTCCCCATTTCGCACAATTCATTATTCGCTGATTCGCGCTGGCTGCTGATGATTATCATTTATTATTTAATTCCCGGTCCAGTCTATCTCTCTCTCTCTCTCTCTGTGGTCGATGGGAATGAATGGGTTTTCGGGGTATTGTGAAGTGGCGTGGAAATTTTGTTTGTGTTTGCTGCCTGCCAATGGTAGGCCTCTAATTAGCACTTCTTGTGACAGTATCTGGCTTCAAACTGGGGCTAGGGGATTTTTCAAAATGTGAGTATTAAAATCGGTTCTTCCTAAAGTTCGTGAGAGGAAAAATACTTCATGATGCTGTGGAACAGTTGAATAATCTACAAAACGTTTAAAAAAGGGAAGCTACATAAATAAAGCATCACTTGCCGATGGAAGAATCCCAATAGTTATTGACTAAAATAAGCGGGAGCTCAATTAGCATAATGATATTTCCAATCGATTTATAAATTCGAACTCGTTGAAAGAGTTGTTGTGTTGATTTCTTGTTTAAACTTGTCGACGTAGTCATTGATGGGCACTAAATTAATTAACCCTCTACAATACAATTGCTGGAAAATTCGCTTGTTTTTACCGAAAAAAAACTGAATCAATACGTTATCGATAACGATCAGTAAGTAGAAATTTTGTTGAAAAAAATCATGAATTGAATTCGTTTACGAGGACTAAAAACCCATGAAATTTATTCAAATTCAAGGGTTAAAGTGAAAGTACCACAATCGGTTCCAGACTTGCCGAAAGAAGAGGCGAGTCAGCCTCCACGAGATACGTACGTATGTTAATGAATTGATTCATGGCGTCTGACCTTTTGTTTGACACCCCAACTGCTGTTGAGTTTGGGAACTGGAACTACCGATGCTGGCTGCCCGGAACAATTGATCGGTGAAATGCCCCAGTCTAATGCAATTCGATTAGGGTCTCTCTGTATGGGACGCTAATCAACTTACGTTTAGCGAGGTGTGATATTATTTACGGACGGATGTCCGGGTCCTGTTCTGTGAAATTGATTTTAACAACACTCATTGGAGTGAATTGTGTCGGTAATTAAGGGATTTTTTGCCGACCTTAACCAATTGGTACACATGGTTACATCGTCAAATACTCATTATCACTTGTAGATAATTTGGAAAATCAATTTAGAACCGGGATGAGCAAAACGTGGCACTCAAGACGCTTTTGTGCGGCTCACGAAGCTTTTCTTAATTGAATTTATCCACTTTTTACTATAAAAAATTGTTGATTATCATATAATACTAGTCTATACCAAACCGAAAACTGATTTCACGAGTTAGAACCATGGTTACCGAAATCACAAAAAATTCTGTAATTTCACAGAATTTTGAGCAAATTTTCATCACAGTTTCTGTGTTATAGAACAACACATCACAGTTTTCACAGGATTTTTGAATTAAGGGTGGATTTTTTAAATTATGTTTTTTTGGTCAATATAAAATTTAGATTTCTTACTTTGAATTAGAAAAGTATGATAAGATTGGAAAATAATGTTAATTGGTTTTTCCCAACTAAAATGTAATAGAGACCCAATTTATCATGAAAGGAAATAGCATCACAAAAAACCATCTCAGAATTTTCAGGTAAAATTACAGAAAGTCAGAATATTTTTTCTCAAAAACACAGATTTTTTTTTCGGCAATATTGATCGTAACCAAACAACCATCCAGCAAAAGCATTAATTGGTTAATGAATTTCGAGCGTGTACTTGGCTTTTGATTGACGTTGTCGGTGAATACGTCTGACCTGTCTGTCTGGAGTATGATGGAGGCTGAGGTCTGCTCTATAAAGTCCTAAAGCGACATCTAGCGTAAGCCTGGAATAAAATGCCACAATAGTCTCTGCGTGCCTCGATACGATCCTCGACATTCTGCGCCAAGTGGTGAAACTTAAGGACGAAAAAGTAGACCTGTAGTCCTTTGTTATTGTTATTTGAATTGATACTATTTAAACGATTGGCAACATTAACTCATTAAAAACCCATCCCCATATAGAAAAGCGTATATGAGTATAAAAAATTAACGCTAACTTAAGAAGTCTGGTTCACCGTGTGGGAAAATTGAGCCAACCACGTTGAGCGAGTAAAACGAAAAAACCGCCAAAACGTCACTTTGGTTTCCGGTGTGCGAGGTGGAAGGTGGTTCACGAAAAAATTTCGGAGGTTCAAGTGCGGAATCCGAGCGTGTCCGATTGCCGCACCAGTGGCAAAATCCCGGTGGACAGGTGCCAAATTCGGGCGCATCCGATCGCCGCACCAGTGGCGAATATCCCGGTGGAACCGCTGCCGAATTCGAGTGCGTCAGATCGCTGCATCAGTGGCGAACATCCGGTGGTACAGCTGCTGAATCTGACCGAATCCAATCGCCACACCAATGGCGGATATTCGGTGAAATAGCCTTCAATTCCGTACGCCGCACCAGTGTGGCGAACACCCGGTGGAACAGCCGCCGAATCCGACCGCATTCGATCGCCAAACCAGTGGCGAGTATCCCGGAGGAACAGCCGCTGAATTCGAGGCATCCGATCGCCGAACCAGTAGCGAAAATCACCGTGGTTCAGACGCCGGATCCGAGTGCATCAGGCGCCCAGAAGAAATCTGTTGGTTATCCGACAAGGCGAATGAACAATCGGGTAAGGAGGAGGCACATCGTAACATTGTGAAAGCCTGTAAGTAACACGAAATTCAGGGGAATATGGGAGGGATGAGCTTAGTAAAATGTTGCCCAATACACACAAAATCAATAATAATTTGATTTCATTCATTTGTGAATCCGCCCCCATAACACAGAGAACAGACGTACAAGCTAGCCCAGGAAACTTGTGTAAAATATCCAACGACCGTTTTGACTAAATTTTGGACCACCAGATGTCTCCAAACACATCAAAGGGATCTGTCAAAACCAAACTGAGAAAAAAAAACTAAATTTTGGTCAGTTTTGAACAGGTCGTATGAACTGTTTAGCATGTTTCAAGAATATCGTTTTTGAAATTTGTAAAATTTTTGCTACGTTGCATAGTGGAAAAATATCTTAAAATTTAATCCCTCTTTTCTTCAAACTAGAAACTACTAAATTTTGAACAATAGGATGTAAAAGTAAATCTCGAAAGTAACCTGCTTCGAGATGTCTAGAATTGGTTCTAATGGGTAAGACAGATCGTAAAGAATGTAGCGAATTGAATGGATATAGCTGATTCGTCTTCTGGCGAGAAACGTCCAAGAAGTGCAAAAATTTATTATAAAACTGTTAGTTATTTTGACTGCCTCAGTAGTGCAAAAATAAACGGAGTGAAATTATGTATGATCAAAAGTGACTCTTATTGCATTTATCTAGCAAAAAAATTAACCCGTCTTTTATAGAGCGGCATTAGTTTAATTTATTGTGTTCATCTACGATAAGCCTTTTCGAAAACTGGCACTTGAAAATTATATTTGTAACTTTTGAATGGCACGATAGATGGCACTGTTTCTAGTAAATTTTCAACGTATTTTTTGGATGCCAACATTTGAAATTTTACACACTTTTTTGAAGATTTTTTTGTTCGAGAGTGTACGTCTGTTCTCTGTGCCCATAATACTCCCCTTAAAAAACCCGTTAGATCTGTCAAAAGTTGGGTGAAATTTTAGCTGCATTCCACTTGCACTTATGCAAAAACTTCTCCCAAATTTGGCAGCGCTTCCACCGCCTAGAGACTTGTTTTTGACATTTCTCATGCACATTAACTGTCGTCCCACTGACGTGTACGGACGAGAACGGAAAAATTAACCTCCAAAAATTTCAGTGCAAAAATAGCGCAGTCGGCCGACGAACACGGTCGTTTTTTAGGTTAATGTTCCCAAAATTAAAAAGTGTTAATGAAATGCCCTGAATTATTTATGACACGGATACTATTTTCTATTGGAGAGCACTTTGGGGCGAACGTTTAGTCTACTAATGGCTTTCGTGTTAGGCATATAAGCCAGACGACCGGGATCGAATCCCACTCGAAAAATAATTTAGAAATTATTTATACGGTATTTTTCACGTAAAATAAGATTTTGATACATCATATTGATTCTACGTGAATTTTTTTGTAACCTCAGTGTAGCAAGGACGTCCCGGTAGCAACTACTTTACTTCCACATAACTGACTCATGAATTTAACGTAAAGTCTAAGTGGATGATTTCAAATCCAAAACGGTGCATTTTTCTCCAGCGTGTGATGGTAAATTCAAATTAGAATTTTGTTGTGTCTGTAGTTGTCATCATGATCTGATGATATTCATCTGTTTGGATTCGTCGTTTTGGTAAGTGATACTATTTTATTTACATAGTATTCCGTCTCACGACATAACTTGACGAACATAATTCCTATAATTCACTCGGTCCATGGCAACCGTTCTCCAATTTCTCGGACACCCCACGTTCGCCAGATCACGCTCCACTTAGTCTAACCACCTTGCTCGTTACGCCTCCGCTCGTCTTGTTCCTACCGGATTCGTAGCGAACACCTGTTTTGCAGGACAGTCGTCTGGCATTCTCGCAACATGTCCCGCCCAGCGTATCCGGCCAGCCTTCACCACCTTCTGGATACTGGGTTCGCCGTAGAGTCGCGCGAGCTCGTGGTTCATCCTTCGCCTCCACACTTCGTTCTCCTGTACGCCGCCAAAGATGGTTCTTAACACTCGTCGCTCGAATACTCCGAGTGTACGCAAGTCCTCCTCGAGCAATATCCATGTCTCGTGCCCGTAGAGAACAACAGGTCGAATGAGCGTCATGTACAAGTTACACTTTGGGCGAGGGTAAGTCTTCTCGATCGCAGTTGCTTGTGGAGTCCATAGTAGGCACGACTTCCGCTGATAATTTGCTCCGGATCTCACGGCTGGTGTCATTGTCTGCCGTCACCAGTGAGCCGAGTTAGACAAAGTCTTCGACTATCTCCAGCTCGTCGCAGTCGATCGTAACCTTGTTATTACTGGACAAGCGGGTTCGGTCGGTCTCGGATCCGCAGGCCAGCATGTACTTCGTCTTGGACGTATTAATCATCAACCATCAACCCAATCCTTCCTGCTTCGTGTTTCAGTTTGCGGTAGATCTCCTTCACCGCCGCAGATGATCTACCGACTATATCAATGTCATCGGCATAGCAGATAAGCTGACTGGATCTGTTGAACATCGTGCCCCGCATTTCGCCCACTGCTCATCGAATAACACCTTCTAGCGCCACGTTGAACATCATACAGGATAGACCATCACCTTGTCGAAGCCTCTTGCGCGATTCGAATGAACTCGACAATTCAACCGAAATCCGCACACAGCACTGCGTTCCATCCATCGTCGCCTTGATCAGTCTGATCAGCTTCCCGGAAAAGCCGTTCTCGTCCATAATTTTCCATAGCTCGTTACGGTCGATCGTGTCGTATGCAGCTTTGAAGTCGATGAATAGATGGTGCGTAGGAACTTGGTGTTCCTGGCATTTTTGGAGGATTTGCCGTAATGTGAATGAATATCTGGTCCGTCGTTGACCTTCTCTCCATGAAGCCGGCCTGATGACTTCCCACGAATCTGTTTGCTTGTGGCGTTAGGCGGCGGAGTAGGATTCGGGACAACACTTTGTAGGCGGCATTGAGGACAGTGATCGCTCGGTAGTTCTCACAGTCCAATTTGTCGCACTTCTTGTAGATGGAGCATATTACCCCCTCCTCCCACTCCTCCGGTAGCTGTTCTATGTTCCAGATCCGGACTATCAACCGGTGTAGGCAATCGGCCAACTTGTCAGGGCCCATTTTGATGAGTTCAGCTGCGATGCCATCCTTCCCAGCCGACTTGTTTCTATTAAGCTGGCGAATGGCTTCCTTAACTTCACTCATCGTTGGGAGTGGCTCCTCTACGTCGTTGGCTATGCCGGCGATGTACCTTCCCCCACCGTCTTGATCTCCTGCATGTGCGCCGTTCAGGTGTTCATCGAAGTGTTGCTTCCACCTTTTGATCACCTCACGATTGTCCGTCAGGATGCCCCCGTCCTTATCCTGGCACATTTCGGCTTGCGGCGCGAAGCCTTTGCGGGATGCGTTGAGTTTCTGATAGAACTTTCGTGTTTCTTGGGAACGATGCAGCTGCTCCAGCTCCTCGAGCTCCTCCTCCTCCAGGCGGCGCTTTTTTTCCTGGAAAATTCGGACTCGCTGCCTCTTCCGCTGTCTGTGATTTTCCACATTTCGACGGGTGCCTCTTTGCACTACTGCCGCCCGCGCGGCATTCTCTTCGTCTATCATCCTCCTACACTCCTCGTCAGTAGTTCCGTCGAGTTCGCTCCACATAACCGATGACGTTCTCCGCAGCACTGTTGATGGCTGTCTTGATGGTGTCCCTACAGTCCTCGAGAGGGGCTTCGTCAAGCTCGCCCTCTGTCGGCAGCGCTGCTTCAACCGATTGCGCATAGTCTGCCGCGACCTCAGGTTGCTTCAGTCGTGCGATATTTAACCGAGGCGGGCGCCGGTTTCGTGTGTTGTTCACTACGGAGAGTTTTGGGCGCATCTTCACCATCACCAGATAGTCATCCGACTCGATGTTGGCGCCTGGACAGGATCTGACGTCGATGATGTCCGAGAAATGCCGACTGTCAATCAAAACGTGGTCGATCTGTGATTGCGTTTGGTACGGTACGGTAAGTGATAATAATTCTTAATTGCAATTAGCTAATTTTTGTTTTTCATTTTTCTGATAGCAATGGCACTGGATAAAAGCGCTATTCCGTTGGAACTGATGATGACCTATCGTTCTTTGGTGGGACTGTCCGAAAAAGATGTTCAACGGAACACCATTCACGGAACAACAGACAGGTAAAATATTTTTTATTGAAATAATACTTTTTTTTTATTAATGTATACTTTTCAATTTTTACAGGATTCCAAAAAGAAAGCTGCGTTGCAAGATGTCCAAAAATAAGTGATTTTTATACTTAAAAAGTGTAGTGTAAAGATGTGCAAAGATAGTGAAAATAAATTTAATTCACAAAAAAATTAGATTTTTTCACTCATCAGTAAAAATAACAAAAAACGGGATGAAAAAAACACCCTTAAATACTTTCATTCGGATATTAAAAACATTCCTCGTGGCTTTCATAAACAAACCGCGTTGAACTGACAAAAAATTCACGTAAAATGTAGTTGCGTCCCATGAAGCACAAATTCGTATAAGGACGCGTTCAAATATCGATTTCGTAGATTTCGTAACATCTACGTGAAAATCAATTGGATAAAAATTATGTAGTTTTTAACGTAGCCCCTACGTGCGGATTATTTTGGATGCACCGTCTCCAATTTTGTAAGTTCATTATGGATCGCACAAGTGCAAATTTACAAAAAAAAAAAAAAATACGATGATTGTATTGTCTCGAGGTAGATACAATTTTTTTTGTTGTAGAAATAAAATTCAGGGACAATAAATTCTTCAACCAAGTCTCAAAAACAGAACAAAACAATCTTTCAGTATTAATGATTCCTCGTTTATTTTTCTGGATTTCTTGTTTCTCAGATATGGCAAGTAGTTTCAACATCCGTTGCTGTGTTTTGTATGGTTTGTCTGTATGCGTGTAAGTATTTTTGTGGTTATGAATGGTATGTATCTATGCAGGTGTGATTATATGAAGATGTAGCGTCATTTTGTTGACCTTCAAATTAGTTTGGAATTCACTTAGAAGCTTGGTTTCGTCCTGTTGATTTGAGTACGGCTTAACACAAATCAAAATTTTGAAATTAAATATTTTTTCGGTTTTATTTATACCATCGGATGTAAGGGATTTTATCGTTTTTCTTTGTTTTGAGAAGGCAGGCTGGGATCATGAGATATCTAAGGGAGAGATTATTTTAAACTAATTTCTTTTTCATGTTCGCTTCTATAACTGTTTCACGATTCGATCATAAAGATTCAATACCTGTGTTCGAGTGAAGAGTTGAACAATCAACAATCGTTTTCACATTTCGATTTTGTTTTGGTTTTTTCTCGCTAAACACTTATTACAATATGTCTTATTGTGAGGAGTTTTTTTTTTGCACTATGTACGCTTAACTATACAAACACGTTTACCCCCACCCCCTACAATTTAGGGAATGGGATTTTAGTCGTTGCCTTCTTATAGATCACTCAAATCTACAACACTACTCCTAACGAAATTTTCTAGCTTCTACATAATAATATCCGGGGTCAAGTGGAGTGGAATAGTCACAACATACATTTTTGGGAGGAAGCCTAAGGAAAGAACGAAATTTACATGCCTCAAAATTATGTTTTTGATTCTTTCTACACTCTTAACGAAAAATCGAATTCCAGATGGTCGTAACTTTACCATATTTACATCTCCTATGTACAGATTAACATCGATGTTCATTTAACATGGCATTTTGCGTGTCATTTGGATGAATTGTCTTCAAACTAGTACCATTATTTCGCCTTATTTTTTTGCAATGATAATGAAAAAGAAATAAAGGTTTTAGAGAAGATGGTAACTGTAAGCAAAGTTTTATCGAGTATGGTTTTCGTCAAAACCAGATATTGTGAGCATTTTTATTGATTTATAGCTTATCGCTTTCCTAAGATGCGATCGATGTTTTACAATTTCTAACTTAAAACTTCTGCACGTTAACTTACCCTAAATAAAAGATTTAAACAATAAATAATCGAATAATTTGCCATCTGTTTCGCTCGGTCCATTTAAGCTTTAGAAGCTTCCCGAAAGCGCCATCACAGGTTTGTCTGTTTTTTAACCGTTTCACATTTTCGTTGAAAATAAAGATAACTTTAGCAGAAATTAATACACCTTGTTTTGTTTGCCTCCATCGTCGAGTTCAATAGTTACAGTTTAAATTCCATAGGAAATGAAAAACCTAATACGTATAGGAAGTGCTGAGTGGTTCCCGTTTTCTGCTTTTTTTTAAGCTTCGGGCGTTCTGGGCTCTCTCTGTATAGTCCTTTGATGTGCTGCATTTCAAATGCATTTAGTTCAGTTGCTGTTGCTGATGGGGAGCGATCCGGATTATACCTTTCGCCAATTGCTGCAAAAGAGAAAGATGACAGGAAAATATTTACCGTTAGTTCGACATATTAGTTTTTTGTTCTGATGTGATGTGTTGTTAATTAAGGGACACATTGTTCATGTTTTGAACATGAAAATTTGACGTCAATCAACTAGCAATCCTTTTTCAATTAGAAAGTTCTTTTTCACGTAAGAATTTTCGAAGCAATTTTTCTAAACCGTTCTCATAAGTAACTTAAGTCAAGTGTGTCATTGTTTTCGATTGGTTTTGTTATAGTTACTCGTCGAGTTCACAATAGGTTTTTATGTATAATAAATCTAATATAGATCGTTCATATCAACTCACCTAATTAAACAACTTCCGGTTGATATCGCAACCTCATAAACCGCCACAACGAAACCCCGCAGACTATCGCCAAAACCCCGGAGCTACTGTCAATCCATGATTTCGACCCCGATGCACTTTCGCTACCACTTCCATTTCGTCGATCATGACTGGGAGTAGATCTGAGCGTAACCATGATCTGAGTGGTATCCTGATAGTTCCGTTCATGGTGCAGGCTTCGATCACCCCCCGGTCGACCATGCTTCTCGTGATGCGCAAGTGTATCCTCCATTCCGGAAGATTCGGTAAGATCCTCGTCGTCGCTGTTGTTGTGTTCGTGATTCTGCCGTAGATGCTGTGAGTGAACTCCCATATGGGCATCCTCGATGCGACGTCGAATTTGCACACGCGTCAGACTGTTACACAGATCTTCGTTGCAGTAGCAGTAGTCGACCATGTTGGCACTCTTGCAGTCGTTGATGGCCAATGGTTCTCCGCACATTCGCAGTTCGACGTCGCCTGGGGAGGAAGAAAATAAATTTTCTACTTAAAGATTCAGAATTTTAAAAATGTATTGGATCATATGTTTAGGACTTTAAACACGCAAATGTGCAAACATTCATACTGAACTTATTTGAGTAACCGGCACGGCAAGTTTAAAGGCACGTCAAAAACCCTTGACCTGTTTTCAGGATCAAATCCCTCACTCAAATTAAACCAGTCTCATCGAGAAAGAAAAGCTTGTAAGAATCAAACAATTCAATTATATACACACCCAAAATTCAGCATTTCCTATAATCATAAAAAATCTCTGATTGTCTTCAATGAGTAAAGTTGAGCATTAGAGTTGTGACCAGTAAATTCAACGTTTTACCCGTGTAATTCTTCGACTTAAGTACAAATTCGAGTTTATGAAAGACGAGTTTGCTGCAGTGTCTTGCAGTGTTCGGCATCGCTAACTGAAAAATTAGCGCCGCTAATTAAATCGCTAACTCAAACAAAGTTAGCGATCGCTAATTAAATACGATAAATGTGCCAAAAAAGTTATCGCTATAAGCTTAAAGCGCTAATCGCTAATCGCTAACTGTTTACCAACATGAAGGCCGGAAAAAATATCAAATTTTTCTTTAGTCAGGCACTTCCCCCTTTCGGTTTTTCCCCAAGGGGGAATTAATGAAGTTTCAAGTATTTAATTTAAAATTAGATAAATTGATCATATTTTCTAATTTTATGAACAAAACCAAAACTGCCAAAGATAGGAGTTTTAACGAGTCTCTGTGTTCTATAAATAAAAACAAACGATTTTCGAACAATTAAAAAAAGAGCAAAAGAACAGAATGTGGAAAATGGGAGCTATATCTTTCTTTTTTTAAATTTAAATTTTGGTTAAAAATGCACTCGATTTATCGGTTTTGTGCAAAGTAGATTGTATGCATTTTTG
Organism: Uranotaenia lowii; assembly: GCF_029784155.1. Classification (NCBI taxonomy): domain Eukaryota; kingdom Metazoa; phylum Arthropoda; class Insecta; order Diptera; family Culicidae; genus Uranotaenia; species Uranotaenia lowii. The sequence goes on along the minus strand of NC_073693.1, from coordinate 278,692,154 downwards.
TTGCAAATATTATTTTGTGTTATTCATTTGCTTTGTTTTGGCATTATTTTACAGAATCCTCATTTAAAATCTTTAACCTGTTTTCCTCTTTTTCAAATTTGCAGAAGCATTGTCAAACGTGAACATTTATACAATTTCTATTTGAACTTAGAACGAAGGCGGTGAAAAATACGACGAAAATGGCATAATCATGGCAAAAATATGACAAATGTTTACGACATTGAATAAAATATGACAAATATAACAAAACTATGACAAGCGTGGTAAAAATATGACAATAAATTGACAAAATCATGACTTGAATATGTGAAACAAATTTTTATATTTGAAAATTTGAAATCAAAAGAACAAAAATCTTACTATGTCGTCAAACTATGTAAAAATGAGACAAAGTGATTAAATATTACGAATGTGGTATCTTTCAGGTTGTTGTCATTTTTTACCACATTATTTATTTTATTGTCAATTTTATCATAATAATAATAATAATAAGATTTATGTCATAATGTTGTTATATTTTCATCACATAAGTCATATTTTTCAAATTTTAGTCGTTTTATAGGTAAATTTATGTCATACTAGCTGACCCGGTGTGCTTTGCTACACCTTCCAAAATTTATTGAAATTTGTGGTTCCTAGTTATTCAACTATTCATTTTTTTGCACAAAATTTTAAATTCAATTAAAAAATTATTTAAATATTTCATCGAAATAAAATTACAACTTTTTTATTTTAAAAACTTAATAATTTTTATTTTTAATCCGTGTTTTAATCCTTTTTATGACTCTGGATCTCTTTGCTTCATAAGTTTATAACTTATACCAAAATATTTTGTTTATATATGGATCTTCGCTGTCCCTTTTTTAATATGGAGTGGGTTTCAAGCTTTCATAGAACATTTTATGAATCAAAATAACGTCAAGGGACATTTATTTCACCCATTCGTTCTCGAATTAAATTGTGAGAGGGACCCTTTTACCCATCCCTATATCCCTAATGGAAAGAAGGGGGGTCTCATAACATCAGAAAAACACTTATTGTATACAAATACGATCCCATATCATATATGTCTTCCTTCGCTATAAATTCGCGAGCTATTCAAAAACTGGATGACCCTCTCTCCATTTTATATAAGATATGTACAGACCCCCGTTCGATTTTGGCAACACGCTCGTATATTTTGTGTTGCCAAAATCGAATGTTGCCAAAATCGAACGGTTTTTTTTTACTCAACTTTTTTTTCGGTTATTTTTACAAAATACCTATTATTATTATCAAAAACGATAGTTTTAGTCAATTTCCGACCATTTGAAGTCATTTCTAATTTTTTTCATTATGTTTTTGATGCATTTTGCACTTTTCTTATTTTGTTTATAATGTTTGTTTTCATTTGTTATATTTGCTGTTTTTGTCATTCTTCATTTTTTTTTTTAGTTGTTTTTTTATCATTTCCAGTATTTTTTTTGATTTTGTTTTTTAACTTTTTGAATTTTTCATCTTTTTGTCATATTTGAGTACTTTATAGTTTGTTTTGAAAACTTTTGTTTTTATTGTTGCATTCAATCACCATTTTAGAACATAAAAACGTATTTATGGTGTTTGTCTAAATTAACTTGATCCTGTTATAACGAAAACTAAGAAGTAATGTTGTTTCTAAAAACCGTTCGATTTTGGCACATGTGCCAAAATCGGATGTTGCCAAAATCGAATGTTGCCAAAATCAAATGTTGCCAAAAACGAACGGGGTCTGTATATGATAAGGGGGCCTAAAACCATCGAAGAAACATTGCCCGTACACAAATATGCTCCCATTTAAATTTGGTTCCATTTTATCGATTAATTATCGAAATATTAAAAAAATGTATAAGTGACCCTCCCCCACTTTTTATCGTTCCACTTAATGGAGGGATGAGTGTCAAACCACCGGAAAAACATTTCTTGTTCTTCGATACCTTCTAATGCCAAACTTGGTTTCGTTTGCTTTATTAGTTGTCAAGTTATGCTATAAAATTTTTATCAGAGCCCCTCTTCCAACCTATCTTCTACCTGGAAGGTGGGGATAAAGATCAAACATTCCGTGTATTTAAATACACTCCTATGCTAAATTCTGTTCCATTTGCTCGATTGTATGATTGTTCCCAAGTCATATTCGGTTCCATTTGTTAGATAAGTTAGATGCAAAACAATCGTATGTGTACTCCCGTCTTCCCTAACTGTATCCCCAATTGAAGGAGAAAGAAGTCTCAAAAGAAGAAATAACCATTTTACGTATCCAAATGCTTTCCCATGCCAAATTTGTTTTCATTTGCTCGATTAGTTCTCAAGCTATGTGAAAAAATTTAAAGGACCCCCCCTCCCCCTTCTATTTCCAATCACCCCACTGGAAGGAGGCAGTAGTACCAAATATTCACAGAAACATTCCTTCTGTTCAAATTCCCTCCCAAACCAAATTTCGTTCCATTTGCTGGGAAAGTTCCCGTGTGATGAAACAAATTGTATGGGAGCACCCTCCACTCTTGAGATTTTCAGACTGTAAGAACGAAGAGTTCTCAAACTACTATACACACATTTCTCGTAATCAAATACCATCCCACGCCAAATTTGGTTCCATTTACTTGATTAGTTTTCCAGTTATACTGAAAATTGTAAAGGAGCTTCCTCCCCACTTTCTTTTTCCTCAATGGAAAGAAGGAGGGGTACCAAATATTCATAGAACTATTTATCGTACCCCAGCACCCTTCCAAGTCAAATTTGGTTTCATTTGCTCAAATAGTTTTCAAGTTATCCAATAAAAAAGGTATGAAAGCCCCCCCCCCTTATTCCTGTATCTCCACTGGAAGGAGGGAGGGGTCTGAAATAATTATTGAACCATTTCTCGTATTCCACTACCCTCCCATGCCAAATTTGGTTCTATTAGCTTGATTAGTTCTCCCGTTCTGTACAAAATTGTAAGGTAGGCCCCCTCCCCCCTTTCTATCTCCTCAATCGAAGGAGGGAGGGGTTCCAAATATTTTTAGAAATATTCCTCGCACCCAAGTTCCCACCTATGCCAAGTTTGGTTTGATTTGCTTGATCAATTCTCGAGTTATGACGACTTATTACTATTAAATGAAAGACCCCCTCCCCCCTTCCAGGAATAGGGAGGGGTCCCAAACTATTATAGGAACCTTTTCAGGCCTCTAATACCCTCATCTGCCAATTTTCACGCAAATCGGTTCAGTAGTTTTCGAGTCTATAGGGAACAGACAGACAGACAGACAGACAGACAGACAGACAGACAGACAGAAATTCATTTTTATATATATAGATTTTGTCATAATTCTGTAATTTTGTTGTCATGTTTAGTCATTGTATTGTAAAAATTTTGCTTTATTTATGTGTTATATTTCATATTTTTATCACACTTGTCAAATTTTTGTCTGGTTTGTCGGATATTTGTCTTATTTTTGTTATGTTTTGTCAGTTTTTTGTCATATTTATGACATAATATTTTCTTAATTTTTGGATTGTTGTCATTATATTGTCAAATTGTAGTCAAATTTGTCACATTTTGCTCATATTATTGTTATAATTTTATCATGTTTTCAACATATTTATCACTTTTTGTCATGATTTTGTCAGTTTTTGACCACATTTGTCAAGTTTTTGAGATTTTCGTCATATATTTACTTCAGTTGTCATATTTTTGTCATTTTTAATTATCATAAATTCAATCCTCAAGAAATTTATATTATTTATTATTATTTATTGTACATCAACAGATCACATATTGGTCCTGCGGGGCTTGCAGCGTGTTGATGTCGATTAAGCGACAGCGGCTCTCGTAGCTGGGAAGTCGGAACGGGTCTTGCCAGCTCAGGTGTCGAAGGGCGAATCTCATAAAACGCCGTTGGATAGCCTCAATACGCTCGGAGCCGTTTTGGTAATAAGGGCACCAGATAGCAGAGGGCGTATTCAAGGATCGAACGAACCAAACTGCAATAACGACTCTTCAAACAGTAAATATCTTTGAAGTCTTTCGCCATGCGGAACAGTAGACCTAGGCTTCTAGAAGCTTTATTCGACGATGTAATTGGTGTCAATCTTGAAATCCATCCGTTTATCAAGAATGACACCAAGATCTTCATGTGCTCAACTCGAGAAATAGCCTCGTCGCCGAAAAAATACACAGCATTTGATGGAAGCCGCTTACGGAAAAAGAAATTGCTGCGCATTTACTACGATTCAAGGGCAGACAATTGACATCGCACCAGGAGGCGAAGAGGTGGAACTGGTCCTGCAGGAACTTTGCATCGTCAGGGCCAGAGATGGGGATAAAACAACTTCAGGTCGTCTGCGTAAGCTAATTTTGGTCCATCGAGGAGCAGCAGCACGTCGTTGCAATAAATCAAGAATAGTATTGGTCCTAAATGGCTCCCTTGAGGCACTTCAGAGGTGGCGAAAAACTGGTTAGAGAAGGATTCCTGCCGTTCGGACAATAAGTTTCCGACCTACCAGGTAGCTGCGAAACCATTTCAGTAGAGACCCACAAAAACCAATGCGATCGAGTTTGGCGATAGCAATTTCATGGTTCACTTTGTCGAAAGCGGCTGACAGGTCGGTGTAGATGGCGTCTGTTTGGAATCCTGAAGCAAAACTGTCTTGCACCTTAGACGATCTATCCTCCTGTCCCCCCTTTGAATAATCGTATCGTCTTAGCGATTTTCAGGTCGCGTTTTCTTTTCGAACCCCAATTCAACATTTGCAAAAATGGCAAAAACAAAAGCTTGCTGAAATTATCAGCAATTTTCGCTGACACTGATTGAATGCTTAAGCTGCAGTCACTGATCGATAAATTGAGTGACAGAAATGCCTAAGCGAAAAACGCTTTCGTGGCAGCCGAGTGAAAAAAGTTAGTTCGGGTTTACGAGTGAGCTTTCTTCTGACTGATAGACATACTCACACAGCTTTCTGTACGCACGAGGATGACCGAGCTGATCAGAAGCTTTTATATTTGTTGACTTTTCTATTCCGTTTATTTCAGTTAAAGCTTTTTACACTGATAGAAACTCACAGTCAATATCATTCGTGCTTTCCGAAAAATTGCAGCACTGCTTGAGAGCATAGGAGGCAGCAGATCGTGGGCCTAGAGGATAGCATCCTTGTCTTCTAAGCCAACGATCATGAGATCAAATCCCGGTCGTGACATAACCTGGCACACATAGTATGATGAAGGTTGGCGGTTTTAGCATTAGTGAAATGCTAGCCGTGTATACCTTGGAATTGTACGCCAATGATGCAGCACATGCATGTGGATGGATCTTTTTGAGGGAATTTAGATTGCACTTGAAGATCCTACCTAGATATGTGTGTGCTCGTAGTGCTACCGGTAAACAACTGCAACTTCAACCAATAATGCAGGGGTGCCAAGTAGCATAGCCAAGGACTAAAAAAATCGTATTCACATCGGAGCACCCAAGAAACAAAACCGCGCGTAGTTCACAAAAGTTCTGACCACAGTAGGTTCGCGACTCAGCAAACACGTGATTGTAGGGGATTTTTTTCAAGGGGAATCCGATCGCCAGAAAATCGTGAGCGAGCCGTGGCAGAAAACCTCGCGAACCTCGCGATTCTGGTTCGTGAACCAAATTGGAAAACGCATTGCACACTTGATGGTCGTGTTTTCCGTTTCGTTATTTTGTCTCCATATGGTTGTTGATTGCGCCAAATGCAACGCGTGGACAGATGAAATAAATCGATTTTTCAAAGTTTTCATAACAATTACTTGAAAATAATTTCCAATGTTGCAAATTCAAACGATGTATATAATTTGTGAATTGAAGTTTGTCCTTTCTGATGTCAAACAACGTCAAATTTGGCAAATTTGTATATAGAGTTTCGAAAGGATGCGATCTGGCCCAGTAACAGATAGAAAAAATATTGATTTAATTATTCGAAGGATAAAAAGTTCCTCCCACTCCTAAAAAGATGTATCTATGGGGTGGAGGTAGGATCCAAAAAAAAAAAAAAAAACTACAAGTCCAATCTAGAAATGTGCTTCTTCGGCATTTTAATTGTATCCCCTTTGTTATTTTCAAGTTTCTTCTATGCAAAGAGTGAGAAAATATAAATTTTAATAGCGAAATTCGTATAAGCGGATTCAGAAATGTTAAAATAAAATCTGAAAAATAAACTCCGTACTTACTAACAGTTCGAAACATAGAGTGATGAACCCATAAAAAGAATTTTGGTAGTTTTGAATCATAAATAATGAATAATTAATTTGGAGTTATTCATTTTAAAGTTGCGTTGTGAATTTTGATGATCGAAAAATAATCTTCAGATTATAAGTACATGAAAATTACGAAAAAATGGTAGATAAAAAAATTAGTTCAAGAAGATCAATCGAAGGAAATTCAGGTAATAAACGATGATTTCAAATCCAGTAGTAGGATCAAAATCGGATTCGGAGTTAATGTTAGAGATTATTATAATTTAAAAATAACAATGCAAATTTGTAATTGATTTTCCGACGTATCATTAATTCTATCGATTTTTATCATTGATTGAGTATCATACTCATTTTTTTATTTAAAAAGATTTGAATTGAGAATAACATGAATTTATTGTAGTATTTAAAAACTACCGTCCCGTTATTGTGGTCAAAGTCCGGGTGTGGTAATTCGGGTTTTTTCTCTTCTTGGAAAATTGTTTCGTCTTCTTATAAGTTAAAAAGAATTCAATTCTCTGCAAAAGTCGTTGGACAAAATAATCATTGATACGTTTGCATATGTTTTCTTATTGAAACTTTACATATGGAATCATGGTTGTCTTTTCCAAATTTAACCTTCCAAAGTCGTTCGGGTCAATATTCTCTTAATTCAAATTGTAGTTTTTTTCGTTAACTTTATTATTATTTTCGTAGAACATAGTTGGTTTCTCAAAAAAAGTTTTTCAGTATATTGTAATGAAACTCACATCTTTTTTGACATTTTTCAAACTTCCCCTCATGTCGGTTAATTTACGGGATTTTGTTAGCGTGATTTCTCTAAAATTTGAACTCAAATTGGTCACTTTTTATAATATACCTAGAGATTCATTAGAATCTCCTCTTTCGATGGACATACTTTTTGTGTGGTGTTTTGAAAATTTGTAGCAACGTTTTTCGAATTTACTGAAACCTGCCAGATTTCATCCAGTTTGGCCCCCATTTTCAGCAGGTTGGTGTACAAATCTCGAACCCCTCACGTAGCTGCGGGAGAAACAAATCCTTTTGTCGCTCACCAAATCCACCACCCAACTCAGCAGCAGGAGGAACTGCTGAAATCTAAAATCTGAATCTGAAATCTGAATCTGAAATCTGAATCTGAAATCTGAATCTGAAATCTGAATCTGAAATCTGAATCTGAAATCTGAATCTGAAATCTGAATCTGAAATCTGAATCTGAAATCTGAATCTGAAATCTGAATCTGAAATCTGAATCTGAAATCTGAATCTGAAATCTGAATCTGAAATCTGAATCTGAAATCTGAATCTGAAATCTGAAATCTGAATCTGAAATCTGAATCTGAAATCTGAATCTGAAATCTGAATCTGAAATCTGAATCTGAAATCTGAATCTGAAATCTGAATCTGAAATCTGAATCTGAAATCTGAATCTGAAATCTGAATCTGAAATCTGAATCTGAAATCTGAATCTGAAATCTGAATCTGAAATCTGAATCTGAAATCTGAATCTGAAATCTGAAATCTGAAATCTGAAATCTGAAATCTGAATCTGAAATCTGAATCTGAAATCTGAATCTGAAATCTGAATCTGAATCTGAAATCTGAATCTGAAATCTGAATCTGAAATCTGGAATCTGAAATCTGAATCTGAAATCTGAATCTGAAATCTGAATCTGAAATCTGAAATCTGAAATCTTAAATTTGAGATTTTTGAGGAACCAACTATGTTCTACGAAAATAATAATAAAGTTAACGAAAAAAAAACTACTATTTGAATTTAGAGAATCGGTTCCATTGGTAAACGAGATACAGCAATGCAAAGCTTAAATTGGATGACTTTTTTGAAGTAAGAATTTTTTCTACCGGAAGTTCCGGTATAGTGGCCAAAACTTCCTTTGGGACAGCAAAAATTTATACATCCATGGATAGATTTATTCTTGACAATTCCAAATATTATAAAATCAGCGCAATATTCGAAACCTGTCAGAAGTTATAAGCATTCTAAAAAGAGCTCTTTTTCGGGACTTTTTTCATTCGGAATCAGATACTGATGATCGAGTAAAATATTTCGACTTATTTTTTCGATATTGAGACACTAGAATAAATTATTAAAATTCATCGAAATCGGTCAATATATGCGGCCAGGAGAACGTACGTAAACTACAGGTCAAATTTATCTAAAATTGATTTGCACGGAAATTTTACAAACAGCTTTGGAAGGTTAACCTTATGTTAACAGTTATGGAATTTTACACTCAACCTCTACTACAGAAATGTAGTGATTTGGATGAAATTGTGAGGCTCTAAGATTTGATTTGATTATTTATTCCTTAAACGGTTGTTAAAGATCATTAGGGTCTTTTTGTGTCCATTCTAATCCATTATTTTGTCAAAAAGTTTTGTTCAATTGAATTGACCACCCAGGAGTTGACATGGCAGAATGAATTTGATTTAATATTTAAAGTTTCGTTAATCTTAAAACGATGTAAGTTATCAAAAAAAAAAATTTTTTTTAATAAACTTAAAAATAAAACAGAAATATTCCATACAATAATTGAAAGAACAGTGGAAAATGAAGAACTTTCTGCTGCTGCTTGAAGCACAAATTATTACCCGTACGCTTACCTAAAGAGAAGCACAGCCTGCCTACGGAAGAAAATCGAATAACCACGCGTTCCCTCCCCAAAAAAGTTCATGAACGTTTTCGCTAAATGGTTCGTGAGCCAAAATCGCGGGGAAAAAATTTCATGTAGGGTGAGTGTTTCTACTTTGGACCTAGAGCCTACTTTAGTCCTAAAACGCCAAAAATTGTGAATAATTCATTTAGCTAGCAAAGGATAAAGATATTGCTATGCACACAATGAACTCTTATTCTTCCTGAATCCTATCATACCGCTTTTTACCATAAAAAGTCCTTCTAATAAAATTTTCAATGTTTTTAAAAATGTACCTACTAATCAGTGATAAATCAGACATATCAATTAGTGGGGCGCGTTTTGAGAAATGAGAGTGAATAAGGAAAAATTTCGTTTTTTTACTGCCCAAGCCAAAGTTTTAAGGAAAACTAATTTCAATGAGAAGAATATGAATGATACTACCTATTTCTCCTAAAATAAATGAAAACTAATGGAAAATACGGAAAATTTGTAAGGGGTCCAAAAATAGGAGACTTTTGACTTTGATGTTCCATTTTTAGACCTAACATCACCAAAACTTTAGTTCAACATCATCAAATCAACAAATATGCGAATTTTTAATTGGGGCATAATTCAGAACCAATATTGAACATTCATTGCTTTTTTGTCAGCTTTACACAAATAAACTACAAGAAAGTGATCACAAAAAAGTGTCAGCTCTTGTTCTGCTGATAGAGCTGACGGGCAGTAAAAGTGTTTGAAATATTGATAAACGAAACATAATTGTTTTTATCATTAAAAAGCTGTAATACTTTTTTACGATAATATAATAAATTTGTTTATTTCTTTTCGAAAAATCATTCTTTCTACAAGAATTTTAGCTATAGGTCCAATGAAAGGTACCAGTTTACTACCAAAATGGGAACAGTAGGTTCAAAGATGGAAATGTTGATCATCCATATAATTGCAAATCTTTCAATAACGGTGAAACCTACATTGAAAAATCTTATTGAAACTTGACGATAGGAATATGAACTGTAGATAAATTTCTTAAAAGATATAAAACTCCCGTCCATTTATGAGAAAAACATGATTATTTAAAAACCACCGCTTAAAGGGTCCAAAGTAGGGCAACTAACCCTATGTTACGATTTCCACGAGCGAAACAGGATTCAAAATCCAAAAGAATCGTCTGTTGGTTGGACTGCTTCGCTCGTGTTTCCTATGGTTCGCGAACCTAAGGGATTTTTTTTCACAGCCTGCTCGCGCTTTGGCGAACCTTTACGGGTAAAAATCGTAGACGAGCGGGAATCGCCACTCGTGTACACGATTTTATTAGTCCTTGAGCATAGCAAAGTAAAAATAATAACGCGGGGTAATCCTGAATCCTGAAAAATCAGGCACATTGGCATCGCTGCGCAGAACTGTACGTCCGTCTTTCTGATGTTTCCTTTGATTCCGAGTTGAACCTACCGATGGCATCATTGCAGTTTGAGTTTAACGAAATAAAATCGATTTGCAAATATGGAAAAGTGCGAGTATGTAAACTCACAATTTTAATATGTCTGTTGTTGAGGTAGCTCTGCACTTCCATTGACATTTCATGCATTTTTTTTTCAAGCATGAATATCAATAGACTCTCTGGAGCCTATACTTAAGTGTCATGAAGTTTCTGGTTAGGTGCAGAAAATTACCACCAGTATGTCAACTGTTAGTATCTTTTGAGAAATGTAAAGAAATGTGTTCAAAATCTTAATATGTATTTGCTACAGTAGAAAAGTTTTATAAAACTCTGATCAAGCTCTCTTTAGCATTTCGATAGAATGACATCAACATCCGCTCAACCCAACATTTGGCCATCCATTTGTATTTCGAAATCAAAACCAATTCTCGCTTCATAGCACTTAGAAAAATAAATTTCATGATGCAGAAAGCGGAAAATCGGTGGCATTTACAGAAAAAAAACTTCAAGCCCTCCGCGCCAGCCGTTTCACGGGGAAAGCTAACGACCAGCGTTCAATTATCGGGAGTGGTCCTGGGACCAAGCGAAAGCACTCTGGGGCGGTGGATGAATGGAATTCAAGAGATTCCTGCCCTAGTCCTTGTCCATTTCTGTCCGCCGGGGGATCGAGAGAAGTTGACTCTTGTTGCGCCACTTATTTTTCTCCGTCAACTCCGGTTGTTGACGATTCCGGTTGGATGATGGTCCGATTGCGACTCTGGGGCCGTTTCCGGTAAAGTGCGAGTGCTCTCTCAGCCCTCGATCCCATCTCGTTATTGTCATTACGCACAGCAGAGTGCACATTTGGGAGGGGTTTTTAATCTGGACCGGGAGTAGAAAATAATCCGAGCACACCGCAAACGGTTTCAGGAGAGCTGAACCCTTTCACCGGCTGACGTTTTACGGCGGCCGGAGGGTTTGATTTTAATGATATTTATTTTGAAGGAATTATTGACGGAGCAGTTCACCGGAAATGGGGCGCCATCTCCTACCTGAGTTAACCCTATTAAAGGATTCATTATGGTTTTGATTAGAGTTTTGGGCGGTGGCCATGGAACGATATTGTTTTGTTTTATTGTGTGCAAGTATGCAGAATTTTCTCCTTCAGTGGAAAGGTCCATGTTGATGGGAATGTTTTAAGGATTAAATAAAATAAATGAATGAATGATAAATGAACAAAGACTCATGCATTCTATCGGTGCTATTGGTTAATCATGTTATGATAAGTATTTTAAAGTTGTCGTACTTATAAAGAAACACATGGTCATTCGAACGCACCAAATTCAGACACGAGGAAGACTGAGAAGCTAATCCGATTACTTATTTTGTATGTAGGTACCTGAATCGAAATAATAAGTACACTTTTCCGATTCCGGACTGTTACTTCTGTTTTTTTATGGAATAAAGTGACAAATCATAACGAAGAGATGAAAACATCAAACCAGAGCATTTCCTGTGCTTTGAAAGGACTGATTGATATGGTTTTTTTAATGCTTCAAACATACAGTTGAATGACCGATTGTAAAATTTAATCTCTTAAAAGTAAGTAGTTGGGTTGAGATGGGAAATCAGGTATGATATGCATATTAAAATAAAATGAACGCACGTAGCGATTCTGTGATAACACCAGCTACCTTTTTCAATGAACATCTTCAATGATTGAAATATTACCCCTCAATGTGAAAAGAACGATGACAAGCGGTTTGCATTGTAACAGCACATTACAATTAGCGTCATCGTCATAAACTGTATACGAGAAGCCATCAATGGCTAGTTGGTTCTGGTTTGCAAGCGTTTATAACAGCATCTTCAATCCAAACGTCAGTCATTATGGACGGTACACAGATCTTAAATTTCTTGAATTGCTGCTGCAATCCTGTTAAGGCGCCGACTCAGGTGATGGTTCAAAGAGTGGCGCTATTAAAAGTGAGGTTTTATTTACGCTTATAGCCTCGGTCATTTGACTGCAGCGCATAGTCTGTGGAGTTCAGTATTCTGTCGGAAAAGGTCGATGATCACGAATATCTTAGATAAATATCTTGCGAATCATTGTTGCTGATTACAGAGAAACGATTAAAATGAATCTTGATTTTTTTTTCAAATAATTTGCTTTCAATAAATTGTCTGGTTTATCTTTTTTTCCTTTTTTAAAAGATATTGTCTGGGGATGATTAAATTAAACCAACCGGTTTAAAATCCCAAAATAAAGAAATGAAAAAGATATTCTATCATTTGAAATTGAGGATAGGCTGCTGTTATGAACTTCAACTAAGCCTATTTAAAATTAGCTTTATTGTTCTAAGGTTATAAGATTAATCATTGTGTATTGCAAATATTGGTTTGCGCAGATGTGTGTCATTTAGGGTGGTCCAAAAAAGGTTTTTTTTTTTAAATTTAAAACATGGAAGCTGAAACTGTTCTTTGTCCTTCCAAAAGGCACCATTGCAAAATTCACCTCATTTGGTAATAACTACCCCCAGAAATCAGAATCTACTTCAACAATGAGCTTCCTTGGAGGTGGAATTATCGCTATAAGATTCTATGCCGGACCGGCATTAATAAGCTTTCTTATAACTGGCATTGGCCTCCCAGCGCAACCGCATTGTATATGCCTGAAAAAAAAAAACAAATAAACCAAATCCTATCACAAGACAATGCAGGATGCAAACAATCAGCCAGCAAGGATATTGTCGAATGATGTACGGAGCGCTGTGTGCGTCTGCAAACCGGCATTAGAAAAAAAAAAAAACATTTTTTGTTTCCAACCGACGCACACAGGAGTATTTCACCCAGAACCCTGGCCAAAATTTCAAAAAATGAACTATTTGGGTAAGTGAGCCTAATTTCGCTATATTATGTCGGAGGTTTTTAGATTTTATATTATAACGCCGAATCTTTATTACTTAGATACACAATTTTTTGGTCACTAAGTTCCAAATTTTTTTCTGAACTCTGTTATGGTTTGAAATAATCATTTCAAGCCTTAATTTACGAAAAATATCATGTTTTATAAAGTGTGCCGATGTTCCTAATTTGGCACCAATAGTTCCTAATGATAACATATGGGTGTTCCTAATGTTAACATATGAGGAAACATGTATCAGCGTACCCAATATTACACTTTTTGTTCCTGATTTTGAATATCGATCTGTTTTTTAATACTCTAATGAGATAAATCTCAAAACTCACCTTTTTATAAATTTTCCAACGTTTTTGGAATATGAATAGAGTAATAAGGACTATTTAAATCGTACACAATATTCCTTTACGCTAGTTTTGAAGAAAGTAGTGGATGTTGAGCTTATTAAAATTCAAACTTTTACTTTTCTAATGGATACATTTATTATATTTCAAAAAGTAGAAAATTCATTGTAATGGATACAAATAAGTACAGTCAAACAGAGCATCATGCATCAGTATGGTTCGATGCAACATTTTTGTACCACAACACTTACTTAACTTTTATTTTAATATAATGTAATAAAATATCATTAAATGAGATAACAAAACGATGATGCCATTGTTTTGAAGCTTTTGATACACATAGAAAATTTGATAAAGAAATCGAAATTTTTTACATTTTTGCCGTAAAAAACATTACACAATGTGACGGATTGGCTTAATGATATTACCTACAAACTTTATATTGGTTTTATTGTTGGTGTTTGAATATTTTTCGGACAATTATTTAATTTTTTAAAATTAATATTTTTAAAATTCCGTCACCATTATTTATTTATTTACATAGTATTCCGTCTCACGACATAACATGACGAACATAATTCCTAAAATTCACTCGGTTCATAGCAACCGTTCTCCAATTTCTCGGGCACCCCACGTTCGCCAGATCACGCTCCACTTGGTCTAACCACCTCGCTCGTTGCGCTCCCGCTCGTCTTGTTCCTACCGGATTCGTAGCGAACACCTGTTTTGCAGGACAGTCGTCCGGCATTCTCGCAACATGTCCCGCCCAGCGTATCCGGCCAGCCTTCACCACCTTCTGGATACTGGGTTCGCCGTAGAGGCGCGCGAGCTCGTGGTTCATCCTTCGCCTCCACACTCCGTTCTCCTGTACGCCGCCAAAGATGGTTCTTAACACTCGTCGCTCGAATACTCCGAGTGTACGCAGGTCCTCCTCGAGCAATATCCATGTCTCGTGCCCGTAGAGAACAACCGGTCTAATGAGCGTCATATACAGGTTACACTTCGAGCCGAGATAGACAAAGTCTTCGACTATCTCCAGCTCGTCGCCGTCGATCGTGACCTTGTTATTACTGGACAAGCGGGTTCGGTCGGTCTCGGATCCGCAGGCCAGCATGTACTTCGTCTTGGACGTATTAAGGGGGGGGGGGTAGGGTCTAACACTTTCAAAAAATCGATTTTTTTATTTTTTTATTTTCTTATTGTAAAACATTTCAAGAATGTTGTGTCAAATTTTCAAGTCAATTGAAGCAAAACTGTAGAAGTTATAGGCCTTTATCTCCTCCTATCTAATACTGCAAGAAAGCAAGAGCAGAAACTTCAAACGCGTTTTTCTCGAAAGCACATTTTTAAAGCCCGTGGACATCGTCATTTGAAAACTACTTATCCGATTCTTTTCAAATTTGGAACATATTTTTTACATATAAAATACCAGACCCCAACGTTTTTCTTTTTTGATTTTTTTACTTTGGGGAGATTTTACAGGTGAAAAATGGCGGATTTTTAAGTGAAAAATCGTAGTTTCTACTTCAAACAGCCACAAAAATTTCATAAAAATATTTTTAAGTTAAATAAAAACGTTGGGGTCTAGAAAAACATCTATTAAAAATATTTTGCTCTGATTTTTTGACTTCAGATGATTCTGTGCTGAGATACAGTGTCCACCGCAAATCCTGTTTTCTAAAAGGCATTCTCGAAAATGCTCCGTCACCGGCTCATTTTTCAATATTTTTCTTCGAAAAAATTACTAAATGTTCTTTTAACAATGCTTTGTATAATGCAAAAAATTTGAATACATTTGTTTGAACGATAGCTCTAGAAAAAAATCGTGAAAATGGTGTTTTTTTTAATACCCGTTAGACCCTACCCCCCCCTTAATCATCAACCCAATCCTTCCTGCTTCGCGTTTCAGTTTGCGGTAGATCTCCTCCACCGCCGCAGATGATCTGCCGACTATATCAATGTCATCGGCAAAGCAGATAAGTTGACTGGATCTGTTGAACATCGTGCCCCGCATTTCGCCCACCGCGCGTCGAATAACACCTTCTAGCGCCACGTTGAACATCATGCAGGATAGACCATCACCTTGTCGAAGCCCCCTGCGCGATTCGAATGAACTCGACAATTCACCCGAAATCCGCACACAGCACTGCGTTCCATCCATCGTCGCCTTGATCAGTCTGATCAGCTTCCCGGAAAAGCCGTTCTCGTCCATGATTTTCCATAGCTCGTTACGGTCGATCGTGTCGTATGCGGCTTTGAAGTCGATGAATAGATGATGCGTAGGGACTTGGTGTTTACGGCATTTTTGGAGGATTTGCCGCAATGTGAATATCTGGTCCGTCGTAGACCGTCCCTCCATGAAGCCGGCCTGATGACTTCCCACGAATCTGTTTGCTTGTGGCGTTAGGCGGCGGAGTAGGATTCGGGACAACACTTTGTAGGCGGCATTGAGGACAGTGATCGCTCGGTAGTTCTCACAGTCCAATTTGTCGCCCTTCTTGTAGATGGGGCATATTACCCCCTCCTCCCACTCCTCCGGTAGCTGTTCTATGTCCCAGATCCGGATTATCAACCGATGTAGGCAATCGGCCAACCTCCGTCACCAGTCTGGGCTAAAATGCATCGACATGCAAATCAATGGTTCACTGTTAAAATCTTGTTTCCATATGCTAGAATATGATGTAAAATTTTTTGTTGAATTTTTTATCCATCAAGGTATACAGCACCCTTATGCTTTCTTTCTATAAAAAAATCTTTGAAAGAAAAAATATAAACTTTAATTCTAACAAAATAAAAAAAATAACTGCAAATCGTGCTTTATGCATAACGACAAATAAAAAAATCACAAATATGTCAAAAACTATAACTATTCAAACTTTTTATTTTTTATTTTTCATTAAAACAAAGGTTTTTGCAACTTACCCCTTTTTTTAGTAGGGTAAAGATCGCATGTTTTGTAAATTTAAAAATAACTGGTGGAACCAATTATCTTTCTGAATACGTTAATTTGATGTCCCATTAACCTTAAAACTTTTGATGCACAAACGGTAGGATTATCTGTGAAGTTCACAGTGTGAACTTTAGGTTTTTAGATGCCATTGAAGCTGAAAAGTGCGCCAGATGACGGTATACAACGTATTTTATTGAGATTTTTTTTTTGTTTTTCCTTTCGATTCTGTTCTCGTTGAGAAGCTCTCTGTACCTTGATGGTTTC
The DNA here is from genome assembly GCF_029784155.1 of Uranotaenia lowii. NCBI lineage: Eukaryota > Metazoa > Arthropoda > Insecta > Diptera > Culicidae > Uranotaenia > Uranotaenia lowii. The sequence continues at coordinate 278,675,391 of NC_073693.1, read as the reverse complement.
CTTCTCTGTCGCGTAAGGTGCGTTCTTTACAACCTGGCAAAAATATGTTTTCAACATTTTTAGCTTTGAGATACATTGATGTAAAAAAAATCATGTTTTATTAGCTGAAAACAGTTTATTTTTACAGTTCGTTGAAAATGAAGTTAAAACACAATCCAATCAATCAAATTTATTTCAAATACATTCTATGACTTTGATATAGTTTGGAAAACTTTGACTATGTCCATAATTAGGAACACATTGAAAATAGTGTTCTTAATTGTGGACATATGCTTTTTTTAGTTTTTACACGAAAAAAACATGGTTCTAACATAGGGTCAAGTGGGGTAATTATGAACACGGGGTAGTTCCGAACAAGTGCCATACGCGCTGCTGTAGGGGATGAATGAACACAAAAAGTTCCAAAAGTGGTAGTTTAACATCCTATTGATAGCTGTAAGGTGTTTCCGATCTGTTTTCAAATCATTATGATATCATTTCAGATGTTTTAAAAAACCATTACCTCGTGAAACGGAAATCGTTTCGGACAGTGTTTAATGTTTTGAATATCTGATCATAGGAAATCCAGCTGGAATGTTGTTATCACCTGTTTTACATCCAGTTTATGATGCTCTGTCTGGATTTTGAAAAATTTTTGAAAAAAAATATTTGCACTTATTCACAGGTGAGTGTTCATATTTACCCCATAGTTTTCGTCCTATGGGGTAATTATGAACACATCTTCTTATGCGTTTCCTGACATTTATAATGCTTTTTAATGGTCAAATGATTTATCCATCAACTTAGGGGGCCATTCACTAATTACCCAAGCATTTCCAGACACCTTCCCCCCTCCCACCTCTTGTAATAAATTTCTTAAAAAACTACTCCCCCCCCCTTCTAAAACATCTTAACACATTAACGACCGTGGAGAAATCTTAGCCGGGAAACATCAACACTCGGCATTTATATCCCAGAATCCACTGAACCAAATTCAATAAATTTCATAATTAAATTAGTTCTGCAATGTGTTAAGTTTTGAATTTATGAGAAATTGATTTTTTTTTCCAAAATTGAGATTCGGATTTAGAAAAAAAAGCTATGCTAGTTTTTTTCAGTCTTTGCAAAAAATGTTTGAACCCCATTTTTTTAAACTGAAAATAAAATTTCAAAAGTGGAAAAAAGTGAATAAAACAGAAATTTTGAAAAAAGCTCAATCCGTAGCCAAATTTAAACAAGTCCTAATTTTGTTTATATAAATAGTGATAAAAACTAGCTTTTCGTTGATAGAAAAAAAGGCAGTCAAAAGTTTTACCAGTAATACCAAAACCGAAAACCTGTATCCCAGGAATAATACCGAATACAGGTTTTAAGTGCTTCCAAAACCAGGTTTTTTGGTAATTGATAAACAATAAGGTTATAAACCGGACTTGAAGAAATGTTCAATTTGATTAAAAATTAAATTCACCATTTGTTTACAAAAGGTTTGCTGATCGAGATTTTATTCATAACTGTGTGAAATTTAACATTATTATGAACCTTAAATCTTTGTGGTCAACAGTAAAATGTATGAAAAACTTTGATAAATTTAATTGGTTAATAAGTCCTCAAAGCAATGGTCAATTTTCCTGTATGTTAGGACAAAGTGCTGCTATTCAGAACATTAGAATTACAGCAAATAATAACTGTTTATTTGTTAAATCCGGATATCAAAGATCCAAAATCTAATTTCTTGCAGTCTAATTTTTTACTTAGATACTTTTTTCAATGTTAATTTAAGCCTACCCCTTTTCTGATAACTGATAGATACTTTTTTCAATGTTAAGTTGTTCGAATTTTTTTCTAATTTGGTGCAAAATAAACATCTTTTGGTTGAAGATTTTCTCTCTCAGTTTGTTGAGGAAAACTTCGGTAGTACTTCAATTTTTATTGAAAGAATAGAGCTACTTATGTGAAATTTCATACAGGTGATAAAAAAATCTATAAGTGTCAAAATTTTTCAAAACTGCCGATCATATAGAACTGACAAGAATTGTAAAAAAAGACTGTTCACTGGTCCAAGAAGATTTTAATGAGTGTTTTTGTGAAACAACCCTTTAAAAATATTTTCGAATTTCCTATATATGTATAGGTTGCAATTTCATGATACCTCGTACGTACGTGAAAAGCCAAGCCCACGACATTTTTGTGAAGACTTGATGTTTGCTGCACATTTTAAACTTATATCCGTTTACTATCGAGTAGCCTAACTCGTCTAAAATTTCACACGTATGGAGAGGTCTATCAATTAAAATGTTCTGTAAAGACATAATGAAACGGAAAAAAAGAAACCAACCAAAACGTAAAAGATGCAACAAAGAAATTAAACTCTCGAAACAAAAGACAGAAAAATATCAATAAAAAGAACACTAAATAGCTATTTTTCTATTGTTTTACATCTTAATTTTGATTACATTTGTTTATTTTGCAAGTTTTGTACATGAATTGGATTGAGTTTTTATAAAACAACCCATTTTCTTGTTACTGCTAATAATTTTCATTATTTGGTGTTGAATTGAGATTTTCTGTCACCATATAAATCATATTGGACAAGTAATTATGAACATAATTTTTTAAATAAAAAATCACCTTACACTGTTTACTATGGATAAATGTAACGTTTAACTACTGTTACTTTTCAAAAATTTTATACCAAGTTCGTAATCCGTGTTCATAATTACCCTTTAGAGAGTGGGGTAAATATGAACAGACGGGGTAATTATGAACAGACGTCCCAAGGACAAAGGTTGCGACCAAAAAACAAAAGTTGTTCTACAGAATGATTAAGAGCACGGAAACATTCATTTATGGTAGCTTTTCAGAGTTTGTGATAAGAAATTAACATATGGTGGCTGTAAGTGTGCCAAATGAAGAAATTTTGTTCATAATTACCCCACCTAGCCCTACTTATTACTTAAATCATGATAAAAAACAACCCGATGAAAAATTTCAAAAACATCGGTTGACAAAATCCGGTTTTTATCTTCCATTCATCTTCCATCATCCATCATACATTATCATTTTTTTATAATTGTGATAAGTGAAAAATAACGTCAAAAACAGTCAAAATCGAACGGTATGTTAACATTAGGTACACATGCCAAATTAGGAACATCTACCCTACTATGATTTTTATGTTTATTTGCTTCTTGAGTACATTTGACACCATGTATTGATCAGTTTACCAATATTTGTTTTTTTTACGAACAATTACGGTTTTTGGAACTTCCATATTTTTATCAGCTGGAATTTAACAACAAACCGTACCAACATGTGTTTACAGGTCCAAGATGTGACTTAACAACAAATTTTGATGAATGAGAATTTGAATTAACGTTAGTATGTTATATTCAATTCATGTGAAAATTCATAACTTCATGAACCATGTACAGAAGGAAAAACTTCCGCATTTGTTCCACACTCGTGATATTTTCAATGTTGAAGTTGGAAAATTTGTCTCCTTTTTGGTTAAATTCTTTCAATGCGTTTAGTTTATTCTAATCAGTTGCTCAAAACAAAAAAAAAAATTCCAATTCTAGTTTAAAATTGATTTTCCGTGCCTATTTCAAATAATTTATATACCTAATGATACATTTTCATCAATGTTAATCTCGTGGAACATGAATAAAAGTTGTTGTTTTTGAATTTTTGAAAGTTATACACTATTTTTTTTTTAAATGTTAACAAAGAATACTCTTGGATTTTTAGTTACGAGTTTTAAGAAGACAAATTTAAAATGTTTAATTTGCCGAAAAGACGTACCGTAAAACGGGGTGACTTTGATTACCGGGGTAAATTTAAACTACAATAATTGAATTTTTGAATATTGTCATAAATAGCTCGGCCAATAGTTTGAATTTTTGAAAACTGTTTTCAACGTTTGAAAGCCTTGTAATTGAGTTTCAAATCGGCAAAATTTGGTTTGAATTAGAAATTATTTTCTGCTAGAAAAAATGTATATTCGAAATCTTAAAACATCTATTTTTTCAAACACTCGCAAACAAACAGCTCTCCCGATGAAACCAAAAAGCATTTAGAAGTAAACGGGATGTTGAATGTGAAAGAACTTCTTTTTTTCTTTGTATATGTATTGTTATAGTGATATTTTCATAGTCATTTTGTGATATATTTTTGATATTTAAAAAATAAGGACATTTTCCAAGAGTAAGCCCGTATTGGACAAATTAATAGGAACCCTATTAAATGGTTAACTTTGAAGAAAAATTTAAAATGGAAATAGTGGGAGGGCCTAGAGAAATGTGTGAAGGTAAAATTTCATTTGTATTTTGGAGCTCATACAATTTAGCAATTATTTTAATTTTTGCCCCTAAATGCATGCACCATTTTTTTCGGTTATAAATGTTTAAAAAAAACAACCTTAAAAAGCAAGGTAAAATCGATAAACTAGCATTTGTAAATATTATGAAAGTGTTTTGTATCCTTTATGATCAAGAAAACTCGTTCAAACCGTTAAAATAGAGGACTGATCAATGTTACTCCAAAGCATTAAATTCTAAACAGAGACGAAATCGATTTTTAAATAAATAAAAATTCAAAATAAATTTCTGCAATCATGGTTAAGGATCATAGGAGTCCAGTACTGGTTTAAAAAATATGAAATATGCAAAATTCCCCTTTACAGAAAAAATAATCGAAACATATGGAAAAAAAGTAATCAATATTACCCCGGAAAACGGTATCTACATTATACAGAGCTCAGCTGTTTAAATTAATCATGCAGTATAGAGTATGAAGATCGCTTTATAGAAGCAAATCTTATATTTTTAGAGAAAAGGCTCATTTCAATTTCACAACAGGCTCCAAATAGACGAAAAACAAAGCTAAGAAAAACACAGGAGCTATGCAGCACTAAGGCGCAGACACCAGATACCCAGACTGACCACTTAAGGCTGATTTTGGCGCTTGTTCCGCAGCGCTATCTACGGGTTATCGTGAAACTAACGGCCACATACACAAAAGGAAAATTCTCAATATATCACACACACTTTTGCATTGTGCTATTTGTTTTTTTACATCCAACAATGAACACGGTCGTTTTTGATTACCTACTTTTGATAGAAAAAATAACACGATATATTTCATAAACGACAAAAGAACCATTTTTGAATTAGGGCACATTAACCAAATATGGTTTAAGAATTCAACCATGAAGCTGCGCATAAAGCTTATAACAAATACATCGACTGGCGCAGAAATGAAAATTGAATAAAAACTTGAGATTTCCGCTCCACTTCCTTATTACGTTGTGGTTGAAAAATAACCATTTATGACATCTCCGGTGTTGTTGAAAACCACACATTCTCAATTCACAAGAAGAATTGCGGAAATGAAGAGCTGCCTAACAATTATTTTATTTGTGAAGGTCACTTTCAACTGCAATATTTTGCTAAGCCCCGGAACCTCCGTAAAGGATAAGTTCGAGTTTCCCGAGCAGAAAAATATTGTAATGACACAATTATTTGTAAATAGTCATAAAATGATCTAGGAATAATTTATAAAACGATAAATGAGATGGTAAAAACATTCCATTGATTGTATATTGCAATTGCAAAACGACAGTACATTGAATGGGGTTTTAAATTATGTGGCTGTTTAGAACTGTTAAATCAATTGAATGGACGAGATTCTTACAAAGTTTTGTTGAACAATCTGTTTCAGTTAGAGTTTCTCAAAACCCTTCACTGAGCCGAATCGCCGCATAGGTTTACAAAATCAGTAGTAGTAATCAAAAGTAGAGGTGATATTTACAAAATTTGTAAAGTAATGTTTTGTTAACGGAAGAAACTAATTTTAATTCGAAACAATGAAATATTCAATTGAGTCACCATCTACAGCAAAAAAAAAGTGTCAGATTTTTATTTACTTTTTTCTTCAATAAATCCTAAAACTTTCGTTTCCATGGGAAATTTAATCACATTCGAGAAATGTCTGCTTTTCAAAATATCTAACAAAACTAAAGAAACTAAAGAAACTATAGGCTCGTTAAACAAAACTAGGATACTGAACGAGCCCTTTTACCGCCTTCTGGACGAGACTGTGTTCGAAACAATATTTTGGACTTCGAGATGACGCATTTTGTAAACCTTTTCCCGCAAATTTAGTACAATTTATAACAAAGTGCTTGACATAATGATGATTCTTGAGAAACAGTTTCAACCATCCGAATCTGTTTAGTGAGAATAGCTTAGCTTTTCCTGTTCTGTTGATATTTTTCATTGTTTTTTTTTCGAACCATTTTCTGGATATCGCACGTGTAATTGATTTTATCAATGGGTACAAAAAAACGTACGTGAATTCGTCACACCCAAAATCAAAACATTAAATGAATTCACTCACACCGACATACGCTATTTGACATTTCATGCAACGACAAGAAAATAAAAATGAACTTCGTTTGCATCAAAACAGTTAAGTTTTTTGACCATTCAAAGTTCGTTTTGGTGGTGTGGAAAAGCATTGAATACGGTAAATAAGTTTAGCTACAGTGAAATTATTGCTTATTTACTGGGCAGCGGCTTAGGAACATTAAAATGAACCTGATTTAAAGTTGTTATTTATTGAAGAGTGGATTCATTTTGAAAACTAATTACTTTCAGAATATGGTTTGAATGAAGCTTCGATTCAAAGAATATGGTTAAACGTAAATAGTAATAAATTTTTGGAAGCAAAGAGAAATGGACTTGAAACAGATATTTTGAAATGTTCTAAATTCAGTGCATATTTGCCCTTGTTTTTCAACAATTTTTTTTTAATGAATAAAAGAATTTTTGTTGACATTCATCGCGCACACTTACTCTCGTGAACGGATTAGGATAGGAAAAATAGTCTAAAAAATGATCGCTTTTAAGGTTAATTTTCCTCAAGTTCAGAATTACGCCAAAAACGCCAATACATTTATTTTTGACATTTCTCACGCACACTTGTTGGGCATGTACAAATGAGCAAGGAAAAATAGCATTATATCACGAATACTTCCAGCGCCAAATAAGATAAAAGTTAATGATTCAATATATTCTTCACGTTTATTATTCTGTATTTTTTAAATTGTCTAAACAATTGTTCTAATCAATCCAACCAGAATGTCCTCGAACCTATCTATAGGTACGAGCCCAGAAACAATTAAGATAAATTGGAACTCACGTTTTTCAAGGAGTTCTATGTAGTTTGTTTTTTTTTTGGTCGCAGTAAACAATAAATCAACCATTGAGATTAAGACGAACAATTCCGAACTCAATGAATTATTTATAATTTTCAGACATTATTATTTTCATACTGTCACTTAGCCAGATAGAATTCGAAATCAAAACTGAATCCCAAAATTAATTGACTCTGAACTAAGGACCTCTAACGTAACGTTTGTATTATTTTTTCATCTAAATCGATCAACAGTCATTGTTTGTACAACATTCACCTCTTTTTATGATACAGTAAATTAGAGTTAACAGTTTAACATTGAAGACATTGAAATTTTTTTAGATAGAGTGTCAAATACTGATACGTGATTAAATCAAGATAGTTTTTAATTGGCTTGTTAATTATCAAGTGTATTTTTTTTTCTTGATGAAGCACAATGGTTTCACGATACCCCGTCAGATGGCGTATGATTCTGCGCGATTTGTAGTTGTATGGGCTCAACTGCCACTGATCAGTCTGGGTATCTGGTGTCTGCGACTAAGGGCAGCAAGATGCATGCTTCAAAAATAATCAAAAAAAGTTTATAAGACACCTGTCAAAGCGGCTGAACGCAGAATCTTTTTAAAGCCCATTACATAAAAAAAAACTACAAAAATTTGTTGATGTAAGTTTGAATATTATTCAGTACAATCAATCAGTACAATAAGAAAATAAGAGGACTTTCATTAGAATAATTTAATGTTAATTGTATTATTCAAGGTGGAAGATAATTTTTGATTTTTGATCAAGCGGATTTGATGCTGATATCGATATTTTTTATTTTCAGAACGTTTAAAAATCACTGCTAGGTGATTGAATTAGCTAAGACATAATATTTTAATAGCCTTATTCCAAGATATTCAAATGTATGACTGACTATAAACATCAAAAAATCACTTTTGGCCAACTTTTTGTTTTATATGTACTCCTCATGCGACGGCAAAAAAAAAAACTTCTGACAGCTTAGCTGTATTCAGGCTTCGGACGCATCTCAGAGCAATACAAGAGCGGTGTAACTTTCTGCTCCGCTCTTTCAATGTTGTTGTGAGCGAAGCAAGAGTGGTTGATAGGAGCAGAGTGACGATACACACAGGGAGCGTTTTTCGTCACTCACAAAACACTCAAAATTGAAAAGAGCACTCTGGAAGTGTACACTTAGTTCGTACAAGTAATAAATTGACGCTGTTGTTCGCTGTGGTTCATTTTTTTGCTGTTTTTTCCGAAGATGAATTAAAAAGATAACCTAACATCAAGTCGGAATGAACAATACACTTAAAAAATTGGCATTTAATAAAAAGCTTCTATTCCTTATAAACTATCCAGTTAAGGGGAAATCTCTTAACGATTAGGTCCAAGTTTGCAACTATTAAAAATGCGAAAATTGCAAAGTTTGTCATTTTGAGGTTTCGTTGATTGCGTGATGACCTGCTCCAATTTTATTTTTGTATATATATTGCTGTTGAAAACCATGTCACTAAAACCGATACGACATACCATCCATTTTGTCTGATTTATAATGCATAAGTTGATTGATTCGAATTTATAGCTTTTTATACAGGAGCCTCCCAAATATTTTTGCATATTGAAGGAGTATTTTCATTACGAGATCTTTGTTTTGGATTTGGCTTATTTCAAAATCATAAAAGTGACACCAACGGTCTGGAATTAGGCGCATTTATTTTCTTGAGTGTGTTAAAGTACCATAAAATTGGGATAGGTTAAAAAAACGAGAGAGAACAAATTGAAAATATTTGAAGAAAAATAAAATTTTCCTTTTTGAGGTAATTTATTTTCGAGCTACTGTGAGTTATAAGCTTAAATGAATTGGTTTTTTTTCTAACATTTTTGAACGAAATTTCAATAATAAATAATTCAAGATATTTTTCTGAATTTCCGAGCGGTTAGCGCGGTAAGATAGTAATCGCTAGTCCACTGATGGCATGGGTTCGATTCCCATCTCTGTACTGGATGTTAAATGTTATTCCGTTCATTTTTTTTTATTCTGGTAATTTCGTTGTTTTTATCATTTTTAACTTTCTGGTCAATTTACCATTTTGTGACTTGAAACACTGTGTTATTTGTCGGTAAAACTAGAGGTTGGGGCCGCATAGTGGTCCAATCCTCAAAAAATCTGGGAAAAAGTCTGTTTTCAACAATTTTTGCTCTGAAACCTTTCAAAATTGTTTAATAATCATAATTTCACAAAAAATAACACATTCTTTTCATATTTTCTTTTAAATTTCTTTTTTTATTGAAAGAATTCGAAATATTTAATTTAATTTAATATCTCTGTAAATAAATTCGTGTATTAAAATTTTCCAACAGATTGCTGCAAAATCTATCACAATATAATTGAATCTAAAATTATCTCAAAATTACAATACATATGAAATTAAATCAATACAGATTGACCTGACAACGCTCTAGTACCGATCACTTTTTTAATTTTTCATTAATTAATGAGTCAATATAGAAATTTTATGATAGATGAGAATTGTTCAACAATTTCGCCACTACTTTTCAAAATTTTGAAATAAATGTTTGAAGGCTTTTATTCTTAAATGATCATTTATTATATCAATGGTTATTTTCACACAAAACACTTAATTTACATTTTAAACGAGAAATACAAACTTTTTGCTTCATATTTTCTGAATTTTTTAATTTAACTTTTAATATTTATTTATAAATTTATTTCATTTTTCATATTAAAAAAAAATACAATAAAAGTTTCTAACAATTTTAAAAGTTTCAATTGGTTTTCGTGAATATTGAACAGCAAAAAAGGTTTTATGATTTGAACAATAATCAGAAGAATATTTGAGAAACCGTAATTTTATTATGTTTTGGAAGTTTTCCTAATAGTAAAATAATACAGAAGTTCATACTGATGATGCTTCAAAATATGAAAAGGATGTTTTATGAATGGGTTTTTGAGAAAAATCAACCTAGAGATCCAATTAATGTCAATTTATTTCGTGATCATGAAGGTTATTGGTTTAGAGGTCAAATTTGATGAAAAAAGTGGTTCAACTCTTTGACGTCATTCTCCAAAAATGGCAAAAAAGGCAGCCCAATTTTCCATATTTTGTAGCCCAGAAATGTGGGTATCTATCCAACGTAAAATTAGAGTGGAGTTGTGCGGAGTTTTTTTTTAATGTAGTTATAAAATTCAAAATATTTATAGTTTTTTGCAACTAAATTCCATATAAAAAATTTCAACTTTATTCCAAATCACAAATTTTTATTAGATTAAGTGTAAAGTTTGCCTAACAAAAATATAAAAATGATTGCAAAGCAATATATATATTTGCGATTTGAATATCTATTAGTTTTTCAATGTAAGCAAATCTTTGCGATTTTTTCAAAAAAGATTCAATCTTTTCTTAGCATTTCTTTGAGAACTCCGAAACGGATAAACTTAAGACTATCATTTTCATGGTTTCATTTAGCTTAAAAATGCCGGAACACGATGAAATATTTGGATAGATAATTATTAGCGCTTCAAAAATCGACTCTCGGCCAGCTTTTCTGGGTTTTGGATCACTGTGGGCCGGTCGAACATTCTGACGCCTCTGTAATAGTGATGAATATCATCCTTTAAAATATTTGCCTGTTTTTAAAGCTTAATAACTTTTATATCCTGACTTTAATCGTATTACAGTCTTGGAATGGAATATTTGTCATTATTTAAGCTTCAAAAAAACTGTACTTAAAAGAAATCAGCCGGAGGGAATTTTCTTCCCAAACAAAATGTGTCAAATGCAATTTCTATGCCATTTGGCATCAAACAGTCATCAACATGTACGTACAAGTTTGGTTTTGAAAATTTGTTGATGGAATTTTCCCCACACTGATTCCTCACACTGATGTACGTTTATGTTATTGAGTTAAGGTGAAAACGATTATTTAACATTACATAAATTTCATAAAACTTTTCGAATATGATCCTCTGCGAAGACGCGCTTGCGAGCTGTGTTTTCAAAGCGCTGCCTTAAAGAATCCATTTGCGAGCGTCTGTTTTTGTTACGATGGGAAGGACGGCTTCCTAAAACACACTTAACTTCCCTGAGTGTTTACACTAAGAGTACACTCTAAGAGCAGCACTGGCGGAGCACACATCACTCATGTAGTGAGTGTCGAACATTTATTTTTCGAGAAGCATGAGCAGAGTGTGTGCGGTTTGCCGCTCACAAGAGTGTGGGTTCCACACCTCTTCGTGAAGCTTTGCTCTTGCACTTATGAGGGACACCTCAGGAGCCGTCCGAAGCCTGGCTGTATTTAAGTGTAATGTAAAGATATGTTTAGATATTTGTAGATATGTTGGGGCCTAATGAAAGTTTCGACCGCTATCTCGGATCTTCCCGTAGAAAAAAATCTTACTTTGAAAAAAGGACATCCAATTTTTGCTTTGCTTAGCTGTTTTTCATTTCTCAATGAACCGATTTTTTAAACTCAAATTTTAGTTGTTTGTCGTTAATTTGATTATCATTTTTATAAACATACTTGATCTTTCAAAAATCTCAGTTCTTCAGTATATTGGAATGACAATAAAGGTGTTTGAAATGTACGTTTGTTTATTCGGTTCATAAAGACTAAATTGGCTTAGACGATGTATGTCTTTTAAAAAAGAAAAATAAAAATGGAGGGTTTAACGCTTAAAAAATAAGCATATTTGACAAGCATTTAAATATCACAAGACGACAAAATTAATATTTTTTGGAGGTGCCAAGCAGCTAAGAGCTGATTTTGACTAATTTTGACGCTGAATCCAAATGAGCAATTTTTTTTATATCAGCTCTTGTTTTTTTGATTCATTGGCACACTTTTGAAAATATTCATTAATTTGTGCTCAAATTTGGTAAATCTTTAAAATATCACAAAGGTACTGATAATAAAGGTTTTAATTCGATGACCGACTTTTTCAAAGAGTGAGTAATATTAACTTCTAAGAAAAAAAAGTTAAAGAGAATTACTTTTTGTTTTTCCTCATTTTTTTTTTGTTTTTTAAACAAGGGAATCTGAATCTGTGACCCATGGGAGGATGATAAAGAGATTTAAAATCAGTTTTTTTTGTTGCATGTAGGTATGTTAGTGCATCACCTAACCAGAAGTATATAAGTGAAAGGTGATAAGAAAATCGGACAAGAGAATTCAGACAGCAAAAATCTTCCAAAATTAGTCATTAAAACTAGGCACCGAATTGCTGTTCCCTTATGTATCACATAATTAATACAAGAAAAAAAAGAATTTGAAAATATTTGTTGCAATTTCTCTTCTATACTAAAGATTTTGTTAAAAAATTGCTTCATTTTTTTTCTTATCTATGTTTTGAGGTTGTAAAATATTGTTGAAATGAGTAATTCAACGCAGGTTTCAGTGGTGGAATAGAGTTAATCTTTATTCGTTTCGTTCGTCAAGTCCTTGAATAAATACATATAACATAAGCGATAGCTATTTACATTATGCACTGAAGTGATATCCTCACTTATTAATTTTCTCATTTTCGTGTGATATTCTGAGCTAACCACTCAGAATATCTGGCAACACTGGTGAGTTACCACGAACCTAAATTGAGTTGTTTGGCTTCACAGTGTGATGATGTAAACATTTGTACCGTGTGTACCATCATCAGCTGTCATCATCAATCATCACCGCTATTGTTTCAATTGCGAATTGACTCAAAGCATGCGAAACCAAAACAAACTGTTTTGGTTTCGCCGACGGAGCGACACCGAAAACCGTAGGGGAGAATGAGGATACTTGATCCCTGGGGATACTTGATTCCTTAGCTATATCTCCAAACTGAAATGTCGTACAAAGATCAAATGTTCTAGAAAAATGTGCCAAATGGAACAAAACAGCAATGGTTGAAGCTCAAAAAATTTTAACAACATAAGTTTTTGGTTTATTGAACTTTGTTTGAAATTATTCACAAAAAGTGACTCGAAGATCTTTTTTCATCATTTTAAAATGTTCCTAACATGGTAATATTATAACAAAAATATTTATTCCAATACATCAATCTTTCGAGTGGAAAATGAACTTCAAAATGCAATATTTTCCAACCGATGGTTGACTCCCAACTTTTTGCAGAAAAAGTTTTCTAAAATGTTGATTTTGGGTACAATTGATCCCTAATATATGGGTACAAATGATCCCGGTATATTCTTCTTCTCAATGGATCGTGGTCATTGCTGATTACGAGATTACTAATATTTATCCAAAAGCTAATATTCATCCATCAATTATCTGAAGAAAAGGGTTAAAATAATTGATTTTCTCTTGTTTATAAAAAATTGCGCCCGTAAGTATGCAATGTCATAAGGGTTGAGAATAAGCTATAGAATTTTTTTTCTGACAATTATAGATTGTGAAATGAGAACAAACATGACCAAAATAGTCAATTAATATTCTATCTTGGGGTTTTGTTTGATTAGGGCTTCCTGAACAAAGGATCAAGTCTCCCCTAACTTCAAAATTATCACTTTTTTTTTTACTCCCACGAAAATGCTTCTAGTTCATCTACGGGTTCAAGTATCGTTCTTATTTTAAGAGCATATAAACTTGAAGTTACACGCTGTCAGAAAACGTAAAAAAGTGCGAGTTTCTAAATTTTTCCAAAAAGATATGGTGAAAATAAGAAAAAGGGATCAAGTATCCCCACTCTCCCCTAAGTATCAACAAATATGTTATTTAATACTGATGGATAAAAATAAATAATATAATTGAGGCTTGTTAGAAGTTGTACTTTAATATTTAAACAATTATTCAAGCATAATTGTTAAGATCAAATCTATTACAATTTTGTTAAAGTACATTTTAAAGAATCTGATTCGCAATATGTTTCAAAATGTTTTATTGAAGTAAAAAAATAATACTTAGGTTAAAAATTTATGAGTATATCAGGGAAAAGTAAAAAAAAAAAGATTATTGATTCCAATACAGGTATTTTTTAATTATTTTTTCAAAGGAATCATCAAGGTTTGCTTACTTGTTCATAAAATTAAAATACAAATGCGGTTCACAAAATATCACTAACTTATATTCAATTCTCGAGATTGTTGTTGATAATCCTCACTGGCAGTGCTAGGAGTTTTAGTAGAAAAAATAAGGAGTATAGAAGGTGTAGGACAAAACAATCACCCGCAATGCTGGCCTAGCATCTCCCAGGCTTTACCTTCCCCAACTTACCTCTCTAAAACCTCCCCACGTTTATGGGTGGATCGTAGAGATCTCTGCATCTACCGTTTAAGTGAACGTGAGTTACTTAAAGCGACTAATATACCCTTTCCTTTCCCCACACAGTCCGCAGGGTACCTTCAACATTTTTTGAAGGCAAGTTTTTCGAATTAAGAAATTCTATAATCTAAGGAAACAATCTCAAAGACTTTGCTTTTTTTTAAATTAGAAGTCAGAAAATGTAGTTTTAGACGACTGTTCATGCGAATGCGAAGCGAATCTTATACAATTTTTTTACGCATGAACAATCAACGAAAAAATATAACGAGCAACAGGGTTGCTAGCGATTTTTGATTTGAAATTTCCAAGTTTTTTCCCGTTTTTCCCATTATTTCGGTTAAAAATGATGATTCAATTGTAGATTTAGCCATTGTAACCTTGGCTGCTGAAAGAAGACAACATCAGTTTTCATCACTGGAGTAACCATGAATGGATAAGTTCACAAGGAGAAATGTCCTCAGGAGATAATTTTGCTTGCTCACAGTTTCCTTCCAAGGAAAGATGTTGGGCAATGGTCAGTTGTAAATTGATAAAGGGTGGCAAATCAGTTAAAACATCATCTGATACGACGAAGTGGTGGAAAAATAACCGATCCGGTTGATGTTGCCGCTGTGCAAAAATTGACGGAATGTATTCGACAATAAGTTCAAAAATTCATCGAAACAGCAAAAAAAATGTATTTTTTCCTAAAATTTTGATAAAAACCATACAAAAACGTTTTTTTAATTTTGTGCGTTATTTCCGGAGAAATCGGAAATTGTATGCGTCCCGAAACTAAGTGGTGCTAATTTTAATGAACAGGCAATTTTGTTTGAACTATTCTAGAACAATATAAACTAAATGAATGGTCTTTGTAGAATTTCTCTATGAAGCCTGTTTTAAAACAATTTTTTTTTATTATGGTGTTATGGACGTTAAACGTATTTTTTTTCTATCTTAGTTCCGTCAAACTTACCATCGACCTGGGTCAGGCAGCTGGTATAGCTGGGTGGACATTCGAGCACGTACTTGTCCAGCTCCGTTCGGTCCCGTTCGAAGTCGTCACAGGAACTGGCCACCGTCGGCAACTTGGGGCTGATGAATGGAGTTGTGGCATCACCATTTTGATGATGTGAATTGCTGGCCGCCATCGCCGCCGTCCGAAAGGGAGCCTCGGAACCTTCCCCGCAAACGTAACACCGGCGGGCTTGAACGAGCTGAATGGACCAACTGCTGCTGATGATGAGCACTGTGTGACGGTAAATGAAGCAGAAAAGTGAAAATTGTTAAAATTGCTATCCGGGGGGCAATTAGGGGATGTGTGATTTGATGGTGGTTGTTCTGTTTCAGAAGGTTTTTTGATGGGTGACTGATTGAAATGGTATTCCGCACTCTGTAATTTTACATTGACTTTACGGAGGGCAACAAAATTACGCATCAACCCCTGAAGGCTGGAAAGTTGACGCATTTTGACCTCAGATTTAATTTTGTGATTTTATTGATGGTTTAAATAGAGTTGTTCACTTGATGATTTTTCATTTAAATATTTATCATCTTACTGTAGAGAGTTGTTTTAATATTTGTTTTACCGTAAACCATCAGTTACGTGACGTTAAGGTTGATCGTACAATATATTTTTGTCAGCTTAAGTGCTCAAGCTGACAATTCACGATGGATCCCTGTAAGAGCACTGAGATTATCAAAGGACGACTATCACTATAGTATCGTGGAGAGATTAATATCGATATTTTAAAAGGACTAATAATATTTTTGCAACTTTAAAAATGTTTGAGAATAATCTTCAAATAAATCAGAATATATGAAGAGAATAGCATGAAAAAGTTCCAAACCGTCAACAATATCATACCTCCTTTTGAAAACGCTTGTCCGGAAAAATAATCCATTCACAATTGATGACAGCGGAATGTAACAGAGCGGCCCTTTCAGCCAGCGCCATCGTATCATCGTCGTAACCATTATCATGTGAAATTTTCACACAAGGTAGCACAGCAATGTTACACAATGAAGTACACTTTTGGTTCGCGCTAGAAATACTCTGATGCAGGCCGCCCGGATTTAGACCATCACCATCATCCTGGTCCCGGCTCATAGATTCTGGACATCGTTTCCATTTATATGCAACCAACAACGTGTAGACAGACGTCAAGTGGCCATCATGAGTGCGTTTGTAGGAATGTATCTCTCTATCTATGTATATATCTGTATGGCGGCCATATTGTAGCACAAATTATACATCCTGATGGGAAACAGATCAGGATAAAGCCCAACCACCCGTCAAGCTAGAGCTCGGTCCGGCAAAACGTTTGGTAGGAAATCTTTCGGCAGAATGAAAAACCTACAATTTTGTCGTTTGCAGAATCTTGCCGGACGTCAGTCAGTCAGTCAGCTGTGATTGGGCCCCCATACTGACTGTTTGGGCATTCCGTAGACACAACGTTCATCTTCAGTGATGAGATATTTATAAGGCTGCGCTTGTTCTGTTTGTTTTGTAAAAGCCTATATTTTAGCGACATGAATTCAGTTGTAGAAACAGTTGTTAAATCGATTTGTTATCTTGGGATTCATAGTAAAAATAATTTGGAAAACACAACTTTGAAGTTTGTTGATGAGACAATTCGTATAAAGGATCAATCTACAATTTTGTGTAATTTGGTCCACTTTAACCTGAACTTGTCTGTTGGTTGTGCTTAAATAAATTAGTGTATGAAAGTCAGGATAGTGTCTAATCCATGGCAACCTGGTTCTTCTTGCGAGCAAGAATCAGATTTGAAAAAGTCAAATTCAACTAGCGGATAAGAAAGTTCCGCTAATTTATAGCTCCGCTAACTGAAGAACGCTAACTCTTTGAAGTGTTAATTTGGCCATAGATTTATCTAATACTAGCTGACCCGGTGTGCGTTGCAACACCTTCCAAAAATGAAATAAATTTTAAGAAATTAGCTCAATTTGTTTCTTTTTGTAAGTATCGTAGGTACTCGGTTTATGCATAAAAAAAACTTCTTTAAAGTGCCTCTCTTCCCTTTCCATCCGCGAAAGCTGGAAGGAGGGAGGGATCGAATTTTTTCGTAATTAAAAACTCTCATATCAAATTTAGTTATAAGTTTTAAGCAATACATCATAATTTATATGGAACCCTTTCCATCCCTCACGTTTCCACACTGCAAAGCAGAAAGGTCTGTAAAATTCTATAGAAACATATCTTGTACTCAAATTCCTTTCCAGGTCAAATTTGAATTATTTTTTTGCTTGATTACTTCTATACCAAGAAAATTGTTTTGAACCCCCTTCCCATTTCTTATGTATCCATTGAAAAAAAGATGGTATTTCAAATAATCATGAAACCATTTCTCGTATCCAATTGATTTCCCATGTCATATTTGGTTCCATTTGATTTATAAGTTCTTGGTTTATGCAAAACAATTTTATGTGAGCTCTCCTTTTCCCTAAAGTTATCCTCAATTGAAGGAGAAAGGAGTCTTGAATAAGCATAAAACCATGTATCGTATCCGAATGTCCTTTCATATAAAATTTGTTTCCGTTTGCTCGATAAGTTCTCAAGTTGTCTGAAAAATTGTAATTGAGCCCCCTTCTCTCCTTCCTATCACCCCACTGGAAGGAGGCAGTAGTACCAAATATTGATAGGAACATTCCTCGTTACTACTCAAATACCCTGCCAAGTGGGGTTCCATTTGCTGGATAAGTTCTCGAGTGATGAGAAAAATTGTATGGCTGCACCCTCCCTACTTAAAATTTCCCCACAGGAAGATCAGAGGGTTCTCAAAATATCATAGAGACAATTCTCGTATTCAAAATCCTTCAATGCCAAATTTAGATCCATTAACTTTATAAGTTTTCCAATTATGCTGGAAAATGTAAAGGAGCCCCCTCCCCCCTTTCTTTCTCTCCACAAAAAGAAGCAAAAGGTATCAAATATTCATAGAACCCTTTCTCGTACCCAAATACTCCTCCAAGCCAAATTTGGTTCCATTTGCTCAAATAGTTCTCAAGTTATGCAATAAAAACTGTATAGAAGACCCCCCCCCTCCCTGCCTATATCCCCACTGAGAAAGGGGAGGGGTAAAAATAACCATAAAAACATTTCCTGTGTTCCAATACCCTCCCATGCCAAATTTGATTCCAGCATCTTGATTAGTTCTCGAGTTATGTAAAAAATTGTAAGATAGGGCCCCTCCCTCCTTCCTATCTCCCCACTAAAAAGAGGGAGGGGTACCTCTTATTCATAGAAATATTCCCCGTTCCCAATTACCACCCCATGCCAAATTTGATACCATTTACTTGATGGGTTCTCGAGTTATACAAAAAATTGTCTTTTGTTTGGGAGGCCCCTCCCCCCCTTCATGAAAGAGGGAGGGGTCTCAAATCATAATAGGAACCTTCCCCTGCCTCCAATACCCCCACCTGCCAAGTTTCACGCATATCGGTTCAGTTGTTTCCGAGTCTATAGGGAACAGACAGACAGACAGACAGACAGACAGACAGACAGACAGAAATTCATTTTTATATATCTAACTAGCTGACCCGGTGTGCTTTGCTACACCTTCCAAAATTTATTGAAATTTGTGGTTCCTAGTTATTCAACTATTCATTTTTTTGCACAAAATTTTAAATTCAATTAAAAAATTATTTAAATATTTCATCGAAATAAAATTACAACTTTTTTATTTTAAAAACTTAATAATTTTTATTTTTAATCCGTGTTTTAATCCTTTTTATGACTCTGGATCTCTTTGCTTCATAAGTTTATAACTTATACCAAAATATTTTGTTTATATATGGATCTTCGCTGTCCCTTTTTTAATATGGAGTGGGTTTCAAGCTTTCATAGAACATTTTATGAATCAAAATAACGTCAAGGGACATTTATTTCACCCATTCGTTCTCGAATTAAATTGTGAGAGGGACCCTTTTACCCATCCCTATATCCCTAATGGAAAGAAGGGGGGTCTCATAACATCAGAAAAACACTTATTGTATACAAATACGATCCCATATCATATATGTCTTCCTTCGCTATAAATTCGCGAGCTATTCAAAAACTGGATGACCCTCTCTCCATTTTATATAAGATATGTACAGACCCCGTTCGATTTTGGCAACACGCTCGTATATTTTGTGTTGCCAAAATCGAATGTTGCCAAAATCGAACGGTTTTTTTTTACTCAACTTTTTTTTCGGTTATTTTTACAAAATACCTATTATTATTATCAAAAACGATAGTTTTAGTCAATTTCCGACCATTTGAAGTCATTTCTAATTTTTTTCATTATGTTTTTGATGCATTTTGCACTTTTCTTATTTTGTTTATAATGTTTGTTTTCATTTGTTATATTTGCTGTTTTTGTCATTCTTCATTTTTTTTTTTAGTTGTTTTTTATCATTTCCAGTATTTTTTTTGATTTTGTTTTTTAACTTTTTGAATTTTTCATCTTTTTGTCATATTTGAGTACTTTATAGTTTGTTTTGAAAACTTTTGTTTTTATTGTTGCATTCAATCACCATTTTAGAACATAAAAACGTATTTATGGTGTTTGTCTAAATTAACTTGATCCTGTTATAACGAAAACTAAGAAGTAATGTTTTTTCTAAAAACCGTTCGATTTTGGCACATGTGCCAAAATCGGATGTTGCCAAAATCGAATGTTGCCAAAATCGAATGTTGCCAAAAACGAACGGGGTCTGTATATGATAAGGGGGCCTAAAACCATCGAAGAAACATTGCCCGTACACAAATATGCTCCCATTTAAATTTGGTTCCATTTTATCGATTAATTATCGAAATATTAAAAAAATGTATAAGTGACCCTCCCCCACTTTTTATCGTTCCACTTAATGGAGGGATGAGTGTCAAACCACCGGAAAAACATTTCTTGTTCTTCGATACCTTCTAATGCCAAACTTGGTTTCGTTTGCTTTATTAGTTGTCAAGTTATGCTATAAAATTTTTATCAGAGCCCCTCTTCCAACCTATCTTCTACCTGGAAGGTGGGGATAAAGATCAAACATTCCGTGTATTTAAATACACTCCTATGCTAAATTCTGTTCCATTTGCTCGATTGTATGATTGTTCCCAAGTCATATTCGGTTCCATTTGTTAGATAAGTTAGATGCAAAACAATCGTATGTGTACTCCCGTCTTCCCTAACTGTATCCCCAATTGAAGGAGAAAGAAGTCTCAAAAGAAGAAATAACCATTTTACGTATCCAAATGCTTTCCCATGCCAAATTTGTTTTCATTTGCTCGATTAGTTCTCAAGCTATGTGAAAAAATTTAAAGGACCCCCCCTCCCCCTTCTATTTCCAATCACCCCACTGGAAGGAGGCAGTAGTACCAAATATTCACAGAAACATTCCTTCTGTTCAAATTCCCTCCCAAACCAAATTTCGTTCCATTTGCTGGGAAAGTTCCCGTGTGATGAAACAAATTGTATGGGAGCACCCTCCACTCTTGAGATTTTCAGACTGTAAGAACGAAGAGTTCTCAAACTACTATACACACATTTCTCGTAATCAAATACCATCCCACGCCAAATTTGGTTCCATTTACTTGATTAGTTTTCCAGTTATACTGAAAATTGTAAAGGAGCTTCCTCCCCACTTTCTTTTTCCTCAATGGAAAGAAGGAGGGGTACCAAATATTCATAGAACTATTTATCGTACCCCAGCACCCTTCCAAGTCAAATTTGGTTTCATTTGCTCAAATAGTTTTCAAGTTATCCAATAAAAAAGGTATGAAAGCCCCCCCCCCTTATTCCTGTATCTCCACTGGAAGGAGGGAGGGGTCTGAAATAATTATTGAACCATTTCTCGTATTCCACTACCCTCCCATGCCAAATTTGGTTCTATTAGCTTGATTAGTTCTCCCGTTCTGTACAAAATTGTAAGGTAGGCCCCCTCCCCCCTTTCTATCTCCTCAATCGAAGGAGGGAGGGGTTCCAAATATTTTTAGAAATATTCCTCGCACCCAAGTTCCCACCTATGCCAAGTTTGGTTTGATTTGCTTGATCAATTCTCGAGTTATGACGACTTATTACTATTAAATGAAAGACCCCCTCCCCCCTTCCAGGAATAGGGAGGGGTCCCAAACTATTATAGGAACCTTTTCAGGCCTCTAATACCCTCATCTGCCAATTTTCACGCAAATCGGTTCAGTAGTTTTCGAGTCTATAGGGAACAGACAGACAGACAGACAGACAGACAGACAGACAGACAGACAGAAATTCATTTTTATATATATAGATATATAAAGATAAGTTGGGCTATATATGTTTGTATATATATATGCACCTTATAGAAATCCACACCGCTTAACCGATCAGCTTGAAATTTGGTACAGTGATGTAAACGGACATGAGAAAGGTCGAGGTAATAGTTTTGAGCCCCTCCCATCTAAGAAAAGGGACCCTCCCATACAACTTACGTTTTCATTCCCACGAACCAAAAGTCATGGCACCCATTTGTCAACCGATTTTCGTTTCCTTTGGCGGGATTCTTTTCACCATCACCATGGGCGAGGCAGTAGAAACGACCATGCAAAGTTCACGTGTACTGGAAAGCAAATCAAAGCTTGCTGGGCATACAAAATTTGAAAGGAGAAATTTTGGCGGGTGTTTTTTCCTTCTACTGTTCAAAGCACGTGGTACCGGAGCGAGGGATTTAATTGCAATAATGAACCTTCTTAAAAAAAACTACTCGCCTGTTAGAAATATATTGAGAAGAACAGTCAGTTGAAAAACTATTTGGACTGAAAACTAATGTTCCAGATTTTAGGAAACCATCCATTTTCATACTTTCGGAACTCCTCATAGGGAAACAATTAATAAAACTAAGGGTTGTAAGTTCAAGGCTGCGATCTCATGAATGCCGTGTATGAATTTAATTTACAATACCCTCAGAGGAAATCTTATTATAAATTTCATAAGATACATCTTATGAACTACTTTTTTGCGTCCAAACTAATTTTTCATAAGAGTCTTATGAAATTCTTTCAATTTTCATACGATGTTCTTATGAAAAATAGAAGAAACGGCATTGTGAAAAAATGATGAACACATTCATTCATAGCATCAGTTTTTTTTCATCATCTAACAGTACGAAGCTATCACCGGTTCATAGTTATTATAGTTTTCCTTCAAAGTTAAATGTTATTGTTATCTCCGGAATGGTAAGTTCGATTTGATGTTTTTGGTGTGAACGTTGAATATATTAGTAAACTAAAAAACATTATTTGTTTACTTTTCAGCAAGCTGATCGGCGAAAAACGAAAGGTCGAAGATTGAGATGCGGCAAAAAAAAACTTTGATGGAGCCGTCTGTTGATGCGCTGCGGATGGTGACCATGAAGGATTTAATTTTAAACAAATTTGGCAAACAATAAAGTGAATGTTTTCAGCATGAAATATCGAGAATTTTTCTTATTAGAAAGTGATTTACTGTTTCCATAAGAATCTCTTATGAAAAGCAACAACCTCTCATTGAAGTAGGCGTTCATCTTCAGAATTCATTCGCGTCATAAGACAATCTTATGATTTTCATTAATTTTTCTTATGGCGCCACTTCATAAGAGAATCTTATGGCATACATAATAGTATTTTTCTGAGTGTAGGAATAAGGCAATTAAACGTTCATTTAATGCAAAAAATTACAACCAAATCCAACGCACGAGACTTTTAGTAATTGAATCTGAAGTTTTTAGTTTTGTACAATTCAATTTGATTTGTAAATTTTTGAATTTTAAGTTATTATTGATCATCGATGTGTTCAATTCTACCATCCGATTATAAGAAAACTTAAAAAGCTCATTGAAAACATGCAGAGGAAGTCTTTTATATTTTATAGTTTCAGCGGAAATCTCTTTATAAATTTCTAAGCACAAAATAAAACTTAAATGGGTATTCCATTCTACGGGGAGATCATGAAAAGAGGTCGTTAACATTTGTTTACAAGCTTAATACATGGGATTTTCACTAGATAATCGATGGAAAAGATAAAAAAAATGTTATCATTTGATAAAAAAAATGGTTATTAAATTCAAGCTTCCTTAAAAATGGGGGGTGTAAAATAAGGTTGCCAGAATTGCGGTATCGGGACCGGACAAATCCAGCCTATTTTATCGAAAAACCTGGCCAAATCCAGCATTTGATTTCAAAATGTTCAAACCGATATCCTGGCAATATCCGAGCATACTTGGTTAAAACCGCGGATTTATTCAGTTAAAAATAACGAAAAATAAACGTTCAATATTTTTTTTCAACAAACCACATCAGCAGATTTTAAATTGTGTATCAAGCTTCCAAACACGAGTCATGATTATTTCTAAAACTTGCCATTTTAAACTTCATTTTCAACGTAAAAATGAAAAACTATAATAATTATAAAATTTCATCTTTTGTTACGTTTTAAAAATAATGTTAATAAATCCGGGCTTTTTGCTACAAAATCCCAGAAACCGGGCCAGACCGGAATTACCTCAAATTTTGATCCAAATGTTCTATCAAATCCGGATAAATCCGGGAAACCTGGCAACCATAGATGGAAATGTTTTTCGTGATAGAATGGATAAGCATTCAAGGGAAATTATTTCAAATTTCTATTAGCAAGCCTAAACACTATTAGTTATTCAATAATATGAAAACGATAAACTTAGCTAATAATCCCAATTAAAACTTTAAGAAGATTCACAAAACTTACAAAGCTCACATGGCCAAACATGGTTCAATTTGTTATAATGATGAACAAAAATAAACATTTCGATTTATATCTTATGTGAACCCGAGCAAGGCCGGGTAAAATCAGCTAGTATAGATATAAAGATGAGTTGGACTATATATGTTTGTATATGCACCTTATACAAATCCACACCGCTTAACCGATCAGTTTGAAATGTGGTACAGTGATGTAAACGGACATGAGAAAGGTCGAAGTAATAGTTTTGGGCCCCTCCCGCCTATGAAAAGGTTCCCTCCCATACAACTTATGTTTTTATTCCCACGAATCAAAAGTCATGGCACCCATTTTGTCAACCGATTTTCGTTTCCTTTGGCGGGATTGTTTTCACCATCACCATGGACCAGGCTTAAGAAACGACCATCCAAAGTTCACGTGTACTGTTAAGCACATCAATGCTTGCTGGGCATAAAAAATTTGAAAGGAGAAATTTTGGCGGGTGTTTTTCCCTTCTACTGTTCAAAGCACGTGGTACCGGTGCGAGGCATTTGATTGCAATAATGAACCTTCATTTAGGATAAAAAAAAACTACTTATATATTGAGAACAGTAGTTGAGAATCTACTAGAATATGCAGTGTGTAAAGTATGGATACATTAATTTATGTTCATTATGAATTGACTTCTTCAGTTGAATAACTATTTGGACTGAAAACTAATGTTCCAGCTTTTAGGAACCATCCATTTTCATATTTTTGGAGCTCCTCATAGGAAAACAATTAATAAAACTGAGGGTTGTAGGTTCAAGGCTGCGATTTCAACACTTAGATAGCCGTAGAAATTTAATTTACAATAGGAACTAGACAATTAAACGTTCATTTTATGCAAAAAATTTAAACGAAATCCAACGCACGAGACTTTTAGTAATTTAATCTGAAGTTTTTAGTTTTGAAATGAAGAGTTAATCAGGGTAAATTTGTTTTTATGAAATTATTTTATCGGCTATATCGGTGAAATTTATATTCTTTGAGAAAGATTATTTAAGAATTGAAAGATTATAGACGGATAGAAGATTAGAATAAGTGAGGAACAAATCGATGAAATGTGATGAAAAGTTTTCAAATTAAAATTACCCTTCCGCTCAATTTCAACATCTTTCATCTTATTCTAATCTTCTATCCGTCTATAATCTTTCAATTCTTAAATATTCTTTCTCAAAGAATATAAATTTCACCGATATAGCCGATAAAATAATTTCATGAAAAGTTTTTAGTTTTGTACAATTCAATTTCATTTGTAAATTTTTAAATTTTAAGTTATGATTGATCATCGATGTGTTCAATTCTACCATCCAATTATAAAAAAATTTAAAAAGCACATTGAAAACTTGCAGAGCTTTCAGCGGAAAAATTTTGAAATTTCTAAGTTCAAAATAAAACTTAAATGGGTTTTCCATTCTACGGGAGATCTTGAAAAGAGGTCGTTAACATTTGTTTACAAGCTTAAAACATGGGATAAGATAACCCCTGGAAAAGATAAAAAAATGGTATCATTTGATAAAAAAAAAATTAATTCAATTCAAGCTTCCCAAAAATTTTGGGTGTAAGCCAGAATTGCCGTATCGGGACCGGACAAATCCAGCCATTTTGTTCAAAAAACCTGGCCAAATCCAGCATTTGATTTCAAAATGTTCAAACCGATATCCTGGTAATATACGTGCAAACTTGATCAAAACCGCGGAATTATTCAGTAATAATAACGAAAAATATACTTGCAATATTTTTTTTCAACAAACCACATCAGCAGATTTTAAATTGTATATCAAGCTTCCAAACACGGGTCATAATTATGTCTAAAACTTGCCATTTAAAACTTCTTTTTGAACGAACGCCAGACCGGACTTACCTCAAATTTTAATTCAACCTGGCAATCTTAGATTGAAATGTTTTTCGAGATAGAATGGATAAGCATTCATGCGAAATTTTTTCAAATTTCTATTAGCAAACCTAAAAACTATTAGTTATTTAATAATATGAAAACGACAAACTTTGCTAATAGTCCCAAATAAAACTTTAAGAAGACTAACAAAACTTACAAAGCTCACATGGCCAAACATGGTCCAATTTGTTATAATTATGAACAAAAAGCTTTCAAAATTTCAAAAAGTCAATTGACTCAATTCGATTTATATTTTATATGAACCCGAGCAAGGCCGGGTAAAATCAGCTAGTAGATCATAAATTTGGCATCATTCAGATTAAAAATTTTGAATCCGATCAGGTATTTAAATTTTCGTTAAAGATTTATTTCAGAAGCTATTCGATTTCGATTTTGACTTGAATCATAGAAATGAGCGTCTTTTTGAATTGCCTTCACTTGAATTTATGTCTTAAGCGTAAGCCTTGAATATAAAAGAAATGAAAAAGTTGTGAAAAATTGAAATTTCCAGAACAAAATAAGTGTATTAATGTAAAAAAAAATTAAAAACTATTTCGGACAAAACAAAACATCTACCTAAAGAGAATCTTTGCATTAACTGATGTAAAAAATTTAATAAGCGGGTGAATATGAATGTGAAATGAAAAATCTGATTCCTATTTTTTCCTTTTATTTTCCACCAAATACGCTAACTAAAATTAAAAGTGGACTGACGCAACTGATATGTACAGAAATATTACAAAATAAGTTCGAAAACTGCCCCTATTGATATAATTTAACAACTTTTCTAGTCAATATTATAATTAAAGATGGCTGAAAAATTTGTGTTTTGCAAACCTTTTCCAAAACTTTCTACTATCGATTAGCGATTAGCGCTTTATTATAGATCGATAACTTTTACGCAACATCTAGCGACTTTAATTAGCGATCGCTTACTTTGACCGAGATAGCGATCTAATTAGCGCCGCTAACTTTTCAGTTAGCGATGCCGAACACTGGATGAAATACACATGAAAAAAAGTTTTTAGATGTACAAATCAAAACTGAGTTTGAGATATTTATATAATTTACCAAATAATGTTATTGGAACCGGGCGAAATCCGAACAGCTTTCTCCAATATCCAGGCATTCGGGACGGATCGGACTTGTCTCAAAAATTTCATTGCAAATCCGGGCAAGCCTTTATAAATCTAAACAAAATCATCGCGAATAAATCTGTGGTGAAGCTAATAAGCAGTCTTTGATCAAAACTTCGATTCGATCGATCGATGACTGGAATCTTATTTTTTATTGATTCACGTATAGGAAGATTAGAGAGAATATAAAGGTGAAAAAAGTGGATTTGCTCCTCAACTGTGTTCATATTGTTCATTTTAAATCGTGCCTAGACATTGTTCAGGATCGCCCCTGATGGCATGGATCGATAGCATCAGATTTTCTTTACCGAATAAAAACCGCACACATTCTTAAAAACATTACAAACTTCTTATAGTGGACTGTATTTTTACTAACTTTACTACTTAGAGTTAATTACAAAGACTTTCGACTCAAACTTTGGTCCCTTTTGGACCTCTGACTATGGCCATGCTGGCCTCTGACTATGGCCATGCTGGCCTCTGACTTGGCCGCTCGGACCTCTGATAATGTTACCGTCTCCGATGATGGCTGGTTGAGAAAAGAGACCGAGTCAAGGATCGACGGTGGCTCGATCCTTCGGAAAAACCTCTTCGTGTCCGAGGAAAACCGATGATTTTGGTGCGCATTACCGCCGTTAATGCGCGCAGCATCGCCATGTTGCTACTGGGCCTTTTCTAGTGTTAGGGTGGTTCAATTGATCTCGTTCGTTCCAGAACAGACATAATGGGACATCCTATATGAAAATCATATTTCCTATACAAGCACATGGAAATTATTTTTCTTTGAAGTTGTAACTTTTGTTAAAAAAGTATTGATTAATTAGTGGATGGACAACATGTTGTTCTCAATAAACGTGCAAAATTCTACAGATATCGCATTTTTCTTACTTCTGTATTGAAATTTATCTCTAGGACCACTTAGCAGAAGTTTACAAAATTGGACACACGGAAATGTTGCGCTTCCCAAAGCAATTAGAAATCGGTCCCATACCCTATGAGGTAGCACAATTCAATCACATAAAAGTGACAAGTATTAAATTTGCAGAACTTGACGGTATGGGTTCAAGGAGGTTGTATATTACAGAAATTCAATTTTTGTCAGAAATCTTGTTTAGATGTTGTCAAAATAAAGGCTGATTCAGAAGTAGGGCTTGTGCCAGAAATCTCGTCTGAAATATTATCAGATATTAAGCCGGAAGAAATCTTGTCTGAAGTTAAGTTATCATACATCAAATTTTTGTTTTAGAATTTATAAATTGTCATAAAATCCATTAGAAAAATCGGTTCCGCAGAAAAAACAAAAATGATGTTTATTTTTCAGTACAAAATATTCAATTGTTTTATACAAACCTCAAATTTCCAATCCGTTTTTCAATGACTTGTCCGTCAACTTCATCGTTGATATAAGTCGCGAATGACATGAAGATGTTAAAACGACTATAATCGAAACAAAAAAAAAAAAAAATTCCAATCCACTCATGTGAATGCTACTTAAAAAATCTGCAAAAAACCACGGTTTAGTTTAGAACTTAGGGTTCAAAAATGACCCCAAATCGGTTTAGTTTAATAACTCAATCAAAATAAATTACAAATTCAAAATTCATTTCAATGCATAACATAATATTACATTAGATTACATTACATTACATTACATTACATTACATTACATTACATTACATTACATTACATTACATTACATTACATTACATTACATTACATTACATTACATTACATTACATTACATTACATTACATTACATTACATTACATTACATTACATTACATTACATTACATTATATTACATTATATTACATTACATTACATTACATTACATTACATTACATTACATTACATTACATTACATTACATTACATTACATTACATTACATTACATTACATTACATTACATTACATTACATTACATTACATTACATTACATTACATTACATTACATTACATTACATTACATTACATTACATTACATTACATTACATTACATTATATTACATTATATTACATTACATTACATTACATTACATTACATTACATTACATTACATTACATTACATTACATTACATTACATTACATTACATTACATTACATTACATTACATTACATTACATTACATTACATTACATTACATTACATTACATTACATTACATTACATTACATTACATTACATTACATTACATTACATTACATTACATTACATTACATTACATTACATTACATTACATTACATTACATTACATTACATTACATTACATTACATTACATTACATTACATTACATTACATTGCATTACATTACATTACATTACATTTGCCAATTTATGAATTTGTCTGAATTGCAAGTCTAAATTCGTTAGCAATAAAACATGTGTCAGCTATAACTGATTCTGTATTCAATGAATTGAGCCCAAAGGAATCCGAATTAGTCAGTGAATTGAAAATTGTTCAGTTACTGGTTTGTGCTAAACGTTTGAGCTTATACTACATAACTAGCGCACGACATATTTAAGAACGTGATACTAAACTTTTTTTCCTTTTTTGGGGACCGGTTTCGAGCTTGATTTTCTCCATCTACATGATGATGCCAATAGTCGGATATTGTCCTATAGATAGGCAAAACGCAACCTGAAACAGGTCGTCTCAAAAGTAAATTTCAATAATTTACCGATAGTAAGAACGCTAAGGGAATTGCACCGATATACATAGGACGTGTTATATTTGTGTAATTGAAAATGTTGAAAATCCACTTCTGAACTTTAAAGAAAATTACGCCTATTTCAATATCTGTGCCAAAAATTGGTGAAATTTGGTACAGGGGTGTGAGAAGAATAAGATTATGAAATGACTTTAACGCTACATTTGTTCATACGATTCCTGAAGACATACAAGATCCTCCAGAAACACCTACCACCTAGAAATAGTGCATAGGCAAAATTTTTTAAAAGTTTTTGAAGTTTTTAAATTCCAAAAAATAAAAACACTTTATTTTGATTAAAAATGCAGCTCGGACCACCTACAATGAATCGCAATGCAAAGAGTCACATTTCACGCAACGAGTTGCATCAAACAAATTTGTTTTTTTCTCTCGTTCTAAACATCAATAATCAATCATCGGTTCGAATCGAATCAGAAGCTGGTATTACGAAATTCGAATCAAGAAACGAAATCCCTATCACAACAATGCATGTTCTATGTCCGTCTATCTTTTCTTCGTAAGAAACAGGCACGCATTCCATTATGCCAATCGGAGATCGATTGAATCCACGACTTGCACCAAGAAGTGTGTATATACTAGTTCTGTCCATCAAATCGGCTGGCAAGTTGCTTCAAGTTTACGTAGAGTTTTCAGAAAAGAGATAGACGTTTGTGTATTTACTTATTACGTATGAACTAATCGCTTCTGGATTATTTTAAACTCCCCTCCGCCAGCTGATCCAATTTTAGATCCCCACATATTGAAGCGCGTAACGACTACCTAGAAGTGCAAGAATTCGCAATTTGAGAGGAGCTAATCTCAGCAATAATGCACCGTCATAAACTATCAAAAATCAATTCCCACTCGAATTAACTATTCAATCGTCCACCCCCATAAACATGTTTTGGAATGGGGGAGTTTATGACTGCCCATTGGAAAATGCAATTTGACACGAAAATCTGTTTGCACCGAGACATCGTGCCAGGAACGGGAGAAAAATCTATCCCTTGTTTGCAAATATTTTGCACGTTCCAAATGTTTCTAGCGCTCAGCTGCTGTTGGTTTTGGTGGGAAATTTTTGCGGGCCCTGGCCAATGAAAACCTATGCTAATAATAGTTACGAGTCGTGATCATTGCCACCATCATCAGCATCATATCGCTGACCAAATATGCAACGACAGCATCCGTTTCAAGCCAATCAGTACACCAGAAACATCAGCAAAATATGAATAAACGAGTACAAGTGCGTGCTCAATTACTCGGTGGCGTAGTTATTGGGGTGCAGTTCGAAATGCACCGTGACATGGTCCAATGGCCAGTCGTCTAGGGATTGTTTGGGGAAATGTCATATCAGCAACCAGAAATTAACTATTCACAAGTCTATTTGCTCGGACAGAACAGGATGTGCTCTTTTGGAACGAATAATTTCTAACGCATGAAATTTTTCTTGAACAAAATTGAAAAACAATCTGTTTAAAGAATTAGTTGACAGGTTTTAAACTTGTAAGATAGGTACAATAAAACGTTACATATTTGAATGCTATCATTCAACGTCGAATGATTAATAAAGTTCAACGTAATTCTCTCCGAAATTACTATATGTTGATCAATCGATTGTAAGAATTTTATATAATACTGCACAACTAATGTAAATATAAAAGTATTGATTTTCCAAAATAGGCAATGCACAATATGAAAGCAATCTAAATATAATAAACACATCATCTATTCCATCCCGTGTAGCAACCTGCCCTAAAACATTACATTGCTATGAGTCGAAACAACTTAAAAACAAGGCTCATTGGACACAAGTCCAACATCAAGAAATACGAACAGCTGTCTACACGGGAATCCACCCAAACAAACGACGAGTTTGGCATCACACGAATGATGCCGAACTCCTCGGCCATCCAAAGCAGCAAAAGGCGGATCCCTGGCAAGCGTGACCACTTCGATCTTGCGGTACGTAGCAGGCGGCCTGGAGGGCAGGCCCTGGAAGAAGCTGTAACCTGCAGCGACTTAGCAGTGTTCAGCGGCTGATGAACCTGCGGGTTATCAGCGGATACCGGACCATGTCGTCCGAAGCCGCCGGTGTAGTAGCGGGTGTTATGCCCATCTCGGTTTTGCTTGAGGAGGATGTCTATTGCTACGACAACAAAGACACGCCCAATGTACGAG
This sequence comes from Uranotaenia lowii, assembly GCF_029784155.1. Lineage (NCBI taxonomy): Eukaryota > Metazoa > Arthropoda > Insecta > Diptera > Culicidae > Uranotaenia > Uranotaenia lowii. The sequence continues at coordinate 278,643,296 of NC_073693.1, read as the reverse complement.
ACCTCGCCAATGAGGACTCGATGTCCAACTGGCAGCAGCTGTGGGACAGCTCAACGAGTGGAAGGTGGACCCATCGTCTGATCCCGCACATCGGGAGCTGGATCGGAAGAAGGCACGGTGAAGTGGACTTCTATATGACGCAATTCCTGACTGGTCATGGATGCTTCATGAAGTACCACTACCGGTTTGGACATGTGGCTTCGCCATACTGCCCAGATTGTGGTGGAGAAGAGGAAACACCAGAGCATGTGGTTGTTTGTCTGGTCCGAGGTTTGCGGCGGTAACGTACTTCGTATACGTATATTTGCCGCCTGTGGGCCCGACACGACAGCAGATAACGTTGTACAGAGGATGTGTGCGGATTCCAACACTTGGCATGCGGTCAGCGATGGGTTCATCCGGATCATGACTGCCCTGCAGAGGAGCTGGAACCAACGGCAGTCCGCGAACGGTGTTGGATGACCTCCATCGATGGGGAGCATCTGAGTAGTGTGCGTCCGATCCCTTGATCGAAGCTACAAAGATAAGGCATCATCTTCTGCGTAGCGGAGGTCAGGGGTGCGCCGCGAACGTGTGTAGGATATCCAACGTCGGGGGTATACGAGTAGTGCCGCTTCCAAAGAGGGAAACTACGGGGATACGACTTTACCTTCTTCGTAGCGGATCTCGAGGGAAGAGGGTTAACCGCTTTCGGGGGATACCCACGGGTAGAGAGGCTCTCGTTGCCGGACGAGCCTCTCGAGTCGGTGTAGGATGTCGTCACCGTCGGAAAACATCCGAGTCGTAGCGTTTCCAAGTCCCGAATGTGTGCCTTGACAGACGCGAGTCTAGGATAAGCTGCTCTCGATCTGGCACACAACGGGCAGGAAAATCTGCGGGCCAAAAATCCTAGGGTTGCCAGCCAAGGGGGATAAAGAAGACCGGACAACGGTCGGAGTAGACTGACCCCATCGACGGGGGGCTGTCGAGTAGAGTGCGTCCGACCCCGCGGTTTGAAGTTACAAAGATAAGACAATACCTTCTGCGTAGCGGATGCCGTGGGTGCGCCGCGTTCGTGCGTAAATGCTCCACCTTCGGGGAGTATCCGAGTAGAGCGGTTCTCAACGACAGAAGCTGCGGGGATAAGACTTGACCTTCTTCGCAGTGGAAATCGTTGGGAAAGGGTTATTCCACGTTCGGGGAATACCCACGGGTAGAGTGGCTCTCGACGCCGGGTGAGCCATTCGAGTCGGAGTAGGATGACGTCTTCGTCGGGAATCATCCGAGTCGTTGCGTTAAGTCCCGCGCGTGTGCCGTGACAGGCGCGAATCTAGGATAAGCTGCTCTCGATCTGGCACACGACGGGCAAGGTGGCAAACTTTGAACCCTGAAGATAAGAGGTCGGGCTTCGAGTCTTTAGAGGAGAGGTCAGGTCTCAAACCTTCAGGCGGAGAGGTTTGTGTGGTCAACCCCGAGTCATTTATGATAAGGGGTTCGGGTCTCGAGTCGTTAGAGGAGGGATCAGGCCCCTTACCAATAAGAGAAGGGGTACAAGTGATCACCTCGAGTCATTACGAGGAGAGGTCAGATTTCAAGTCGTTAGAGGAGAGATCGGGCCTTGAATCGTGCAGAGGAGAGGTAAACCTCGAGTCGATGCGAGGAGAGGTCGGATCTCAAGTCGTTAGAGGAGAGATCAGGCCTCAAGTCGCGAAGAGGAGAGGTTTGTGTGGGAATCTCGAGTCATTGCAAGGAGATGTCGGTTCTCAAGTCGTTAGAGGAGAGTTCAGGCATCGAGTCGTAAGGATGAGAGGTTTTGCTGAAAGTGGTCTCGTTAATGAGTATTGCCTTGGAGCGCATTAGCGCGAATAGACCTCCCACTATTGAAGCATAGTGTACTAAACAGTTCGAGGTGGGAACCAGGTCTGCGACCCCCAGGTGGAGTTTAGGGAGTAGGGGGTATACACGGAGTATATCATGAGTCTTCCCATTTACCCATGGACCCAGAGTAGCAAACTGGGGGGACGCGGTGGCTCGCCGTGCCTTGGAATACAATCCGTAAACCGGGATTTACCCACCTGTGGTTACCAACTAAAAAAAAAAACAAACGACGAGAAAGCGAGCATGAGAGAGAATTGTACCGCTCTTCTGGCTCACATCATTGACGAAGCACACACGATGGATCTCGAGACAGCCAGAGTCATTGACAGAACCAGAAGATCGAGCGCTCTCCCAATCCTGGAAATGTGTCATATCTACACAAACACGAACACATTAAACTTCAGAACCGACGTAAACAACCTCAGTTCCACATACGCAAACATCTTACAATGTACAAACACACGAAAAACAATAGCAAATGTTAGTAACACAGCAATAGTCAATCACGATCAAAACACCAACACACAAAATCCAAGTAGCCATTAGTAAACAAAGCGCTGCCGCAAAGTTTATCTAATGGTGAAGCGTTGCAGTTCAATTTTCGACGCAGTGAGTTTAAAAAATAGGAAACACTCAATTTTTCAAACTAAAATGTTCTATATAGCTTTCGCAGATAAAATTCACACTACAATATTCAATCACAACAAAAATTAGACGAAAAATGAACCCGACAATTAGTGAGTACAAAATATGTTCACAAAACACAAAATTTTGACAATGTTACAACATTACAATAAATTTACAGTTACCTACTGAAGAAGGCCACAATAAATGGCCGACGCGTTTGGACAATAATAAAATCACTCGTTTTTATTCCCACAATTGACTGACGAAGCCGTTTCAATTCCCAAAAATTAAAAATAATCCAGTCAAAAAACAAAACTTAAATTGTTGGAAAAAAATTTAAAATAAACATTGAGTTATAACAAAATAATAATTTTTTTTTAATATAACTGTGATATAGATCTTTCATATATTAAAATACTAGCTGACCCCGTGTACTTTGCACCACCTTCCAAAAATCAATGAAATTTGTAAAAAAAAAACATTTGAATTTCGATTTTTTTGTAGGCATCATTTTAAATCAAATTTCAACATTATCGAGAAGCAACAACTTTAAAATGAGGGTTACAGCTGTTGCTTTGAGTTGCAATTTTGAGATGATTGCTTATCATCATTACCGAAACTGGAAATCTAAATTTGTACTTAAAGATCTGACATTTTCATTTTGGTTTTCAAAGATTCATGAGTTTTAATTATGCAAAAATGTATTTTTTTTTTGTTTCGATTATAGTCGTTTTACCATCATTATGGCATTCGCGACTTTATCAACGTTACAGTTGGTGGATCGTTATTGAAAAACTTATCCGGTACAACTGTGTTCGATGTTTACTCTTGGGCTTGAACTCGCGGACATCTGCTCAGGAGACAACAGACTTGCCAACTGAGCTATATCACAAAATGTATGATTTACTGTTATTGAAGGGTTTTTGTACTGAAATCATATTTGCTTCAACGTAATAAATCAAAGAACGTTTTGGTCCTGAAAAAAAATAATGTGTAGATTGCATGATATTTGGATTTCAACAATTTTTCCAATTTTCCCGATCAGAGGTGCCAGGTGGTTTTGTCAAAAATCAGGACATCGCGATCACAAATCTTTTGCTTGATAAGTTTTCGGTTGACACCAAAAACAACTTATATGGGAGCCTCCCCCCTACTATTCCACTACCCATCCCCTATTGCGTGAATGAGGTATGCATTTTTATATATTATACCCATTTTTTCGTACCCAAAAACCCTCTCAATGCAGATTTGTTTCCAAGCATTGGCTGATAAATTCTTAATCTTTACAAAAAAAATTATTTAGCTAAGTTATCAGGTTGTGCAAAAAAAATGTGTGGGAGCTCCATATACTCCAATGGAAGGATGGCGACAGAATAAGCTCCGTTTTCTCGAATTTCTCGAGTAATGCAAAAAGAAACTGTATGGGAGCTTCCTCCCTGCATCCTGTCTTCAGAATGGAAGAAGGGAAGGGTCTCAAAACAAATATTACTCGTAATCAAAAACTTTTCCATGCCATATTTGGTTCCATTTGTTCGAATAGTTTTGCAAATTATGAAAAAAAAATGTGAAGGAGTCTCTCTCTCTTTTTATCTACCCACTGGAAGAAGGGGTGGGTATCAAAGATTCATAGAAACCTTTATCATGTCCTAGCACCTAAGTTTGTTTTCATACGCTCGATTTAAACTCCAGTTATACAAAATTTTACGGGAGTGTCCTTCGGCCTTATTATTTCTCCATTGGAAGGAGGAGGGGTGTCAAGTAATCATAAAAACATTTCTCGGCTTGTGATATAGCTCAGTTGGCAAGTCTGTTGCTTCCTGAGCCGATGTCCGCTAGTTCGAGCCCAAGAGTAAACATCGAACACAGTTGTACCGGATAAGTTTTTCAATATTTGTCCATCAACTGGAACGTCCCCTAATATCCTCCAATGCCAAATTTTGTTCGGTTTTCTAGTACCTAATACAATAAATATCTAAGGGAGCTAATACAATAAATATCTTTCTATCACTCCACTGGAAGTAGGGAGAAGTGCTAAATATTCATTGAAACATTTCTCGTATACCAACACCAAATTTTTTTTGAATTTGCTTGATTAGTTCATAAGTTATACGAAAAATTGCAAGATTTCCTAACCACCCACTGGAAGAAGGGAAGGGTCTCAAATAATCATAGAAACATTTATCGTATCTAAATACCCTCCCATGCCAATTGTCTCAAACCATAACAGGAACCTTCCCTTGCCTCGAATAACCTATCCTGCCAAGTTTCTTGCAAATCGGTTCTGTAGTTTCCGAGTCTATAGGGAACAGACAGACAGACAGACAGACAGACAGACAGACAGACAGAAATCCATTTTAATACAAAAATACACCCAAAGAAATGGTGTAGGAATCATATTTGAGGCACGTTATATGCTTTCCATAATTTGACATTTGTTTACTAAAATGAGCCAGGCTCTCAGTTGTTAAGGTTTCCAAAGTAAACTTCAAGTATATTTATTTTAAATTCTTTTTAAATTTTTGAAAAAGGTTATTTTATATTATTTTTTAATTATTCCTGCAAGTGGTATAGAAAATTTTACCGTTTTTCAAACTTAAAATATTGTACGACCAAAACCGAAATTTTGCATTGCGTTCCGATGACTTTTCAACAATTACCCCCTCTCCTGGTCTTCGAGTTTACCATTTTCCCGTGAAAAGAACAATTTACATAGCCAACAGCAATGAGCCATTAATTGAATTCATTTTTCTTGGCCCGGAGGCCGACGACGACGTCCATTCATTTCGTGGCCATATCGTTCTTCTAACCAGAAAGTACTACAATCGAAAAAGGTTCCCCCGACGGCACTCTGTGGAAAATCTTGAAAAGCATGGGGAAACTCTCTGGACCTGTCAGTTTGCCCAAGTCACGAAACGATACACAACGTAATAATAATGACTGTTGTCTTCCACGGAAAAGTATATAGAAGTATAGGGAAGAGGATAAGAAATGTTAAACTGAAAAGAGAAAAAAAATTTAAAGAAAAGTTTGCGAAAAATGTTTCCGCAAAAATTTTGCTCATTTCGTGTGTTTTCTGTTCTTTTTCGGAGTACATCTCTTTTGTAAGAATTTTTCTCGAACCTTCATCTGGGAGGGGTATTTCATTTTTCGCTGTTTTCCCCCCGACGACGTACGTTTAAGGAAAACCAACTTTTGGCACTGCTGAGCTGCGGTTGCTGGTGGCGGAAAGTGAATCACGTGCCGCAGCCAGTCTGTCGAGTTTACCATTTTCTTCTAGTGGAATTAATAATTGCTTTGACAATCCTATTAGCGAATTTTCGTTTCATATCCAACCCCCCAGGAGTGGTTCGGTCAACAACAATGAGGAGGTTTTTCCAGGGAAAATCTACATTTTTTTGATAAGCGGTTCAGTGATGGTTGGAGCTTTTCTAAGGTTAGGAAGCTATCTTAATTTATGACATCTGAGAAACAAAATTTTGGTAATTTAGTCAAAAAATCTCATGACTTTGTTGAGATAAACTTGATAGAGAATCAGAATTCGGAAACTTTGAAATCAACTACATATGATTTTTACTTAAACACACATTTTGAACAAATCGTTCCAGTTTTACTCCAAGCCAAACTAACCTTCACATCCGGAGGGGAAATCATGAACTTAAGTTTTTTTTTCCAGGAAGGGAATTGCCAATCCCCCATTCTGGGTTGCATTGGAAAAATCTGGACGAATCCCGGAAAGTGAATGTGTATAGCAGCAGGTGGAAAAAATTATGAATCACCGCCTCTTGGTTTGTTCTAGATTTTTTCATTCCATCGAGTCTAGCAAGAGTGGCGAAGTGGGAGCAAATTTCCATTAATGAAGTCACGATATTGCGAAAGAAGCAAGGCTGTGGATGCAAAGCAGTGCGCTAATGAAAAACAGCAGCGTGTTTCGAGAATTGGAAATTCATTCGTTCCACCGATTTTCGGCGACGAACGCAAACGCATGGCTAGACCCGGCAAGTTTTCCCCTCGGGGCGTTAGCTTAAATCTAGATTCAGATAATCTCTGGTTTCAGTTATAAATTCATATTGTATGCGCCGGGAAAGTCAATTGCAAATTGCAATTAATATATGCAAAATGTTTAGAGAAAATGGAACAGCAACATTTGTCATATTTGTTTCAGAAATAGATTTCAACGTTTTTAAAACGAATTGTACCCATGCTCTTCGATATCTTCAACACATTTGTTCATAATCATCCGGTAAATGGTCTAAAGTCAGAATAAATCTTTCAACTCCATTAATTTCAATCTTTTTCGACATTGATTTTCTTCTACAATTTCAACCAATTATTTTCAACTAAGCAAAAAATCAACAAATCAGAGACCCCAGCTCGTATCACTTACTCGGGAATCATTAGGAAGCGGCGAAGATTTCTCCGAATGAAGATTCAAGGCACAAAGATCCAATTCCAATACCGGCAAGGGTCGAACCCTGCATCCGGTTCAGCGGAAGGAAAGTGAAGGAAGGACCTCGGCTAGACGCGGCAACCGGCGGCGGCACCAGAAAAATAAATACATTCGTTTACAGTTGATCGGGTTTCTCGTTACCCGACAGCAAACTGCAGGATGCAATTTGCAGTTTGCTTACTGCGGGTAGGGCGTTTAGGATAAAAAATTTTCGAAATTGTAAAAAAAAACTATTGAAGGCGTTGTAAATTCAAAATTCCATATCGAATTTGTTGGCAACAGTTTATTTAAGTTTAAAATTGTAGGAATCTAGAACATTTTACATTCTTAAAAAAAAAGAGAAAAATAACCAACAGACTTATCAAAACTCTCACTTAAATATGTGAAAAATGTTTCATCAACAAGTATCGCCTTTCTTTTTCGTTGTTCTATTTTTATAGTAACCCTAGCCATCTTCTGATACTTCGTTGTTTTGGCGCTTTGAACCGGATGCTGTTGTTTTTTATAAGATTTCCGTTTTCTTGAAGCGTGTCGAAGATTTTGCAAACTATTTACTTGCTTACTAAAGATGAGTTTAAGATTTTAAAACAGCTCTGATGATGCACAGTCAGAAATGTAGGGGAATTGCGGATAAAAACAGCCATTACTCCATTTTCCGATGCGTGCGGTGGCTCAAACGGCTTTGATATCCCTGAAAAAATCGCATAAGATAGGAAAATGTAAATGTTTTTTTTTCTTTTTTGATGACGTAAAAACATTTCCCAGTGTAGAGTTCTGGTAAATATGGATTATGGTTTGCTACTGGATATCATACAAAGAGACAATCATGGAGAGAGGTTCTTCTCAAGCAGCTTCGGAGACGACTCAATATTTACGAGGGCAGTTGGTTGCGAACCTTGATACATTAAAGCTGCCTTACTGTTTACCAAATAACTTCCGATCCAGTGAGTCGGTTTATTTCGCGTACCCTTGGATTCTACATTTGGCGCAGCCGGTAGGATTTTAAAAGTGAAATGTCCTTTAAGAACGAGCTTTTTTTTTGCGTAATGCATGGTTTTTTATAAAGTTGGAGTGTGGTGAAACAGATTTCCAAAATGGCAACTGATAGAGAAATGTGTTGAAATCCTGTTGGGCCGAGCTGGCAGGGGAAGAACGAATCTGACGGTTGTCAAAACGCACCAACACCATTGAAGATTGGGGAAAAGCGCTGGATATGAGAGCGAGTCTGGCATCGGCCAAAGCGCCGTAGATGAGAGCGAGTCTGGCTTCGGCCAAAGCGCTGGAAATGAGAGCGAGTCTGGCTTCGGCCAAAGCGCTGGAGATGAGAGCGAGTCTGGCCTCAGCCAAAGCGCTGGAAATGAGAGCGAGTCTGGCATCGGCCAAAGCGCTGGAGATGAGAGCGAGTCTGGCATCGGCCAAAGTGCTGGAAATAAGAGCGAGTCTGGCATCGGCCATAGCGCTGGAGATAAAAGCGAGTCTGGCTTCGGCAAAGCGCTGGAGATGAGAGCGAGTCTGGCATCGGCCAAAGTGCTGGCAATGAGAGTGAGTCTGGCTTCGGCCAAAGCGCCGGAGATGAGAGCGGGTCTGGCATCTGCCAAAGCGCCGGATATGAAAGCGAGGCTGGCATAAGCAAAGCGCCAAGAATAAACGTGAGCCTGACTTCGCTCAAAGCGCGGAAGTAAGAGTGGGTCTGGTTTATGCTAAAGCGTTAAGGTCGCATGAATGCGATTCTGACTTCGGTCAAATCTAGGAAGATTATAGCGAGTCTGGCTATAGCTAAGCGCCGAGGACGAAACAGGGTCTAACTTCGGTCAAAGCACAACAATATTGATGATGCCGCGCTATAAAAAACGAGAGAGTATCAAAGTAGCAATATTGACAATGACGATGCCGGCAGAGCGACGAGGAACCAAGAGTCTAGTCTGACTTTCGTTAAAGCCTTGGTGAAAAGCCGGTTGTGAACCGTTTGGATGGAAGCGAGTCTGACTACGGTCAAAGTATACGGACGTAGGTAATAATGATTTTGGAGATTAGAGCAAAAAAAAAAGGATAGTGGTCTGACTTCAGTCAAAGCGCACCAATTTTTATGAAGTTCTGATTGAGAATGATAGTTAGCAAATAATTTTATCAACCGGTGAAAAGTCTATTGATCGCCATCGACAGCTGAGAGCTGGACGATATTAAAAAACGGCAGTGAAAACCATTTTGGAAAGCGGATATAAAAACGCAAAGGCAAGTGACAATTAAACATTATAATAAAATTGTTTCCATATCATGTATCATGTATCATGTATCATGTATCATGTATCATGTATCATGTATCAAAAAACTGTTAATGAAATTCGAGAAGTCGCAATAATAATACGTACCGAAAAAAATAACGAATACTTGACGGCCCAAATTCTTTAGATTTGCGAGAGGAGTTAACTCGAGTAATGTGTAAAATAACTACAGGTCTTCATAATTTCATGCACAACATATGAACTTGAAAAAATTATATTCAACAGGAAACAATAAATCAGTTAATTATTGCGTAAATTATCAAATATCATCTTCTCTGCTATAATGAAAATATGCATAGAAATAAATCTAATCCAATTCTACAGCAGACAGAAAGCGAGTTAAAGTGATGAGAACAAGGTTAATGAAGCAAGAGCATCAACCTAGAACAGGTATGAATTAAACAACTAAATATTGCTATCAACGCGCTATTAAACGAACCATACTAAAATTTTAGCTACGAAATGGTAATGTGAACCGATATTTGCAAACTTTGTATTAATAGCTTTTATAAGACACATTTCAATGTTGCACGAAATGATACGAACAATATTCAGAATACTGTATTGAATGGTTTTGGATTTTATACCTACAATGATTTCTTTTGTGCTCTCTTTCAACATGTTGGAGTACATTAAAAAAATGAGGGCTAGTAGAATCTAACGGGTAACATTGTTACTATATCAATTGATTTATATAATGTAAAATATTGAAATTATGTGAATCAGTTTAAAAGTTTATGCGGAAAAAAATTTCGATTGTTTTTCAAAATACCAATGGTACAGTTTTTCAGTTTATAAATGGACGCAAGCATACTAACAGAAAACGCGCGCATTCTTGAGGCCGGAATTTAATATTTCGTAGTTTACCTAAAATGATAACAGGAGACGTTTTGATAGATTTTGAGAAGTCGATGTACATTCTTCATATTTTGGAAAGGAGCACTTACAACCAGTTCAGCTACAGCATCCACAGAATACTTTCAAGAACTCTAAAAATATTTTGGGATAATGATAGAGGAGCATGGATGGAAGATACAAAAAAAAAAAATAAAGCTGTTTTGAAGTGTCCAAAAAAAAAAAAAGCTACAAGCTGGGTTCATAATTGTAGTCAGGCCGGTATTCCATTTAAGGATGGGAAGCTGAAGTCCAGTTTGTTTTATTTGCTTGGTCATTTTGGAGAAGACAAGGGATTGTAGAGTTCTGTTAAATATGGATTATGGTTTGCTACTGGCAGCCCTTCCATGATATCATACAAAGAGACAATCAGGGAGAGAGGTTCTTCTCAAGCAGCTTCGGAGACGACTCAATATTTACGAGGGCAGATGGTTGCGAACCTGATACATTAAAGCTGCCTTACTGTTTACCAAATAACTCCCGATCCAGTGAGTCGGTTTATTTCGCGTACCCTTGGATTCTACACCCAGTATGACCCTAAATTTTATATTGCTTTTATTATCCTATGCCAACACTGTTGGTGAAAAGCATTTTTCGGACCACCGTTTTTTTTTAATAAATATTTTCATAATTCAGTTACCAGTCTGGGCTAAAATGCATCAAAATGCAAATTAAAGATTTAACTTTTAAATTTCGTTTCTTTATTCTTGAATATTATTGTTTTGCACACGCGTTTGTAAATTTCTAAATTTCATCCATTCAAACGTTAAATAACGATTATAAAAATCCAGCTAGTATTGTTTTTGTTGTATTTTTTACTCCTAAATGTATGCAGCAAACCTATGCTTTGTCTTTAGCAATCGTTTGACATAAAACAAATGTAAGATTTAAATCGAACTAAACCAAAAATTTCTGTTATTTCTGCTTTATGTGTAATAACATCACAAATATATCAAAAACTATATATTTTCAAACGTTTTCATTTGATTTTTCATTAAAAACAAAGTTTGTTGCAATTCACGCCTTTTTCTTAGAAGGGTGAAAATTTCATGCTTTTGTTATTATAAAAATAAACTAATAATTTTTCTGAGTACGTCGGCATCAAACTGATGTCCCATCAACCTTAAAACTTTTGATATACCCACAAGTGGTATGATTATCTATGGGCATTAAGTTTTTAGAAAAAATTGAAGTTGAAAAGTGTTGCATGATGCCCCAGTTGGGGGCATAACGCAAAATATCCATGGGTAAGTTTACCAGATTGACCAATTTTACCGCGTTTGCCCGGATATTTAATGAAAAATTTGGGAACAGTCCGGCCCGGTCCGGTTGCCAGATTTCATTGAAAAATGCCCGGAATTTGCCTGGATTTATTCACTTTATTTGACAAATCAAACTGAAAAATACAACGGACGCCTCCAAAACGAAATTTTTGGAGCAAGTTTCATTAAAATATTCATGAAAGGTTTTTTGGAAGCCCAAAATACGATCTAAAATCTTTCAATGAGTGTTGATGATAACAAAAATTTCAATTTTATTTCTTGATGTCTGTTGAGTAATTTTTCGGTTTTGAGGAAATTTGCCCGGATATTGCTCGGATATATGGTGGTCACTTTTGAAATCTAATGCCCGGATTTGGTCAGGTTTTTATATAAAACTGCCCAGTTTGTCCGGCCTGGATACTTGCCGAAAAAAAAAAACTGACAACCAGGATAATTTCATTGAATTTAATATTTAGTGTTTTTTTTAAACGACACAATGTATTAAATAGTTAAGAACCTTTCAAATTTGGATTGATAATTTAAGAAAAAAAATCAAAGGTCTACATACCTTTTTTTTTAATACGTCGTTCAATACCACAATGATGTTCATCTATATTCAAAGTTTGCCATTACTGTAAGAATTTTAAATTTGTTAACTTTTTTAAAGTTAGTTAGCTTTTTAAAAGGAAATTCTGATCCTCATTTTTATCAAGTTGTGTGGGTCATAACAACATGTGCGGTACGACCACTACTCTCGCCCACCACTTTAGCTCGTCGTTGTTAGCAATCGCTAATGCAACGAATCGTTCCTAAATGCACTCATCGAGAAATGAGTGCAGCAGCCACTTTGGTACTTGAACATCCTTTCAGGATCAAATTTTTGGCCTAGCTGAGTTAAAAACAAAGAAATTTTGAAATAAATATAATAAAAATATTAGGAAATAGCGAAAAAAGAATTTCGCGAGCTTAAATGCGGGGCCGATACAAATTACGAGCAAGAAAAGTTTCGCTGAAATTGGAAGCTTGAATTACTGCGTCTAATTACGAGCTAGAAATACTGCGCCGAAATAGCGAGCTTGTATTGCTGCGTCGAATTGCGAGCTTGTATCCACGATGCGAGGTGAATGTTTGACGTTTTGTAGTTAGGACAAATTTAAGGCCGTTTTCAAAAGCTTTCCAAAAGCTTCCTCACAAATCTAAATTCTTCTATGGAAGACATGGTTGTGTGTATGGATTTAGCCGGCACTTAGTCATCCGACTCGAGCTTGCACACGAGGCGGCCAGTCAGTCAGCGAGAACGACCCGATCGAGCTAGTTGAGTGTAACAGCGCGTAGTTCCCTTGACAGGGTTGGTCCTGTGGCCCACCGGTATTTCTCCTGAACGCTGGACCGGTCTGCACATTTGGCAACCGTGACAGGTTTCTTTTGGAAGTCGGAATTGGAGACTCCTTATACGAGTAGAAAAAAAATCGAACCGAAACAGAAATTTTTTGTTTTCCATGATTCACGGTGAAATAATTTCAGTTAAATGATGTTAAATCAAGTACTTCAAAAAACCCATCCTATTATAAAGCGTTTATGAAAGGGGTAGTTTAAATACCAATATTGTGAAAAGTGGTATTAGTTAACTCCAAATGATGTTTTTGGGATGCGTTTTCGGTAAGTTAGGGAGGAATGAATTGAACTGTAGTGATATATGCGAACTAAGGCGGACCTTAATATCATGTCAAATTTAGAATCAGTAGGTTTGAAAAGAGGTTGAGATGAAAATGAATCAAAGCTGGCGAGTTGAGAGGACCACCTGGGCATATTGACGTGAATTTCGAGCGAGTTGAGAGGGCAGCTTGAAATAAATAGGCGAGTTGAGAGGACCGCCTGAACATGTTGACGCGAATTTCAAGCGAGTTGCAAGGACAGCTTGAAATTAATAGGTGAGTTGAGAGGACAGCCTAAGCGCTGTATTACAATTTCAAGCGAGTTGAGAGGATAGCTTGAGATTGGAGGGCGAGTTGAGAGGGCCGGCTGAACATGTTGACGCGAATTTCAAGCGAGTTGAAAGGACAGCTTGAAATGAATAGGCGAGTTGAGAGGAAAACCTGAGCGTTTGGATAACAATTTCAAGCGAGTTCAGAGGACAGTTTGAGATTGGAAGGTGAATTGGGGCGACCACCTGAACATATTGACGCGAATTCCGAGCGAGTTGAAAGGACAGCTTGAAATCAAAAGGCGAGTTGAGAGGACAGCCTAAGCGTTGGATTACAATTTCAAGCGCGTTGAGAGGAGAATTTGAGATTGAAAGGGGAATTAGGGGGACAACCTGAGCATATTGATGCGAATTTCGAGCGAGTTGAGAGGACAGCTTGAAATCAAAAGGCGAGTTGAGAGGACAGCCTAAGCGTTGGATTACAGTTTCATGCAAGTTGAGAGGACAGCCTGAGATTGGAGGGCGAGTTGAGAGGACCACTTGACTATTTTGACGCGAATTTCAAGCGAGTTGTGAATTGCAATTGTTGATTTTTCTGGTGCTTAGAGATACTTTTAGGACCATGGTTGTTGCATATCAATGAACATTTTTTTTTAATCGGTCCATAGCATTTAGTTAAGGATAGAGGGGGATGTGTGTATGGATTTAACCGACACTTGGTCATCCGACTCGAGCGTGCACGCGAGTCGGCCAGTCAGTCAGCGAGAACGACTCGACCGAGCGAGTTGAGTATAACAGCGCGTGATTCCCCCGACAGGGTTGGTCCTGTGGCCCACCGGTATTGCTACTGAACGTCGGACCGGTCTGCACAATGGTGTTACTAGTGTTTGCTTAATACGAGGTAGAAATGCTGCGCCGAAATTGCGAGCTTGAATTGCGAAAAATGGTCTTGATATGCCATGCTCGTTCAGAAAGCTCGATAGTCTGCGCCTTAATGTGAGATCAATTAAATAAAGAACGAATGCCACTGTTTGCTGCTACTACAGAATCCTGTTTTAATTAATTGAGCACAGAGCACTTTAGAACAGAGATAAGCACAAGACCAGTTTTACCAACAACACCGTCTGCAAAAACTGAAATATTTCATTAGTATAAAAGGGATTTTTCTTTAAACCAACGTTGTAACTACCCTTGTATTGGTTTTGTTTCTCAAAATTATGGACAAGAACGGCAATTCCGGGAAACTTCGATGGAACGCAGTGCTGTGTGCGGATTCCGGCTGAATTGTCGGGTTCATTCGAATCGCGCAGGGGGTGTTATTTGACGAGTGGTGGGCGAAATGCGGGGCACGATTTTAAACAAATCCAATCAACTAATCTGGTTTGCCGGCGACATTCATACAGTCGGCAGATCATTTGCGGCAGTGGAGGAGATATACCGCAAACTGAAACGCGAAGCAGGAAGGATTATTTTAATGATTAATACGTCCAAGACGAAGTATATGCTGGCCTCCGGATCGGAGACCGATTGAGCCCGCTTGTCCAGTAATATTCAGGTCACGATCGACGGCGACGAGCTGGAGATATTTGAAGACTTTGTCAATCTTGGCTCACTGATGACTGCAGACAACGACACCAGCTGTAATATCCGGCGGTAAATAATAAGCAGAAGTCGTGCCTACTGTGGACTCCACAAGCAACTGCGGTCGAGAAGACTTAGCCCTCGCACGAAGTGTAACCTGTACATGACGCTCATTAGACCGGTTGTCCTCTATGGGCACGAGACGTGGATATTGCTCGAGGAGGACCTGTGTACACTCGGAGTATTCGAGCGACGGGTGTTAAGAACCATCTTTGACGGCGTGCAGGAGAACGGACTGTGAGGCGAAGGAATAACCACGAGCTCACGCGACCGTACGGCAAATCCAGTATCCATAAGGTGACTTAGGGGGGATATGCTGTGAGAACTCCGGACGACTGTTCTGCAAAACAGGTGTTCGCTACGAATCCGGTAGAAACAAGACGAGCAGGGTGCAACGAGCGAGGTGGTTAGACCAAGTGGAGATTTCCTCATGGAACGCCTTTTTTTGCCTTGTAATAAGAAAATGATGAAAATTATTAAAGCATTAAAACTGAACGATTCAACATTTGACACGTGCTAGCTCTGTCTCCATGCAGCCTCCACGCTATAAATCTCAATTCAACGAGAAGTAGGTACTACCTACAGGGAACCGAAAGAGAAGGATATTTTATAGACTGCAATACTGACATGTAAAGATCCCCGAACTAGCTAGCTCCGTCAAACAGAGGCAACGTGAAGTTCTTGCGAAATAAAGTAACTCGAACAACAGTAAATGCATTTCACATCTCGCTCCGTTCAACCCGATACCGACTACTGGCTTTGTTATGAAATAAAATGCCTGGAAGAATTTCGTCTCGGAAGCAAGACAGATGCTCGCTCGCCGTATCTCGCGACCAAACATACATTCTAGAATTTCGCGTCAGATTTTTTTCTTCTTCCTTGGAACCTCAGACTGAACAATATGTTGAATGTGACACCTTGACACAGGAAGTGAGTCCCATACATACAGATATCTGAGTATCTACTATAAGAAAAGTGAATTCGTTTGCAAAATGTGGAACGTGTACGATGCCATTATAAGCGGTGTCAGGCGTGGATTCAATTTCTGGAAGCAGTTGTTGTCTTTTGTGGCTGAATTGACTGTCAATCAATGTTTGGATGCTGCTCAATCTGCTGTTAAGATACGGGGATTGATAGGTTTTTAATTAACTGTGAACAACGCTGGAAACTAGCATGAAGTTTCCAACTTAATTATTAGACTAGAATTAACTCTCACTAACATGAAATATAAAATCCATTTAACCGAAACTCGTTAAACATGCAGTGTGATCTGTCGATATGTACAGTATTTTCGCAACATGTTCAGTTCATTAAAATATACACTTTATGCATGAATCCTGCAGGACTAGTCCATCGATTTCCAATCTACCCGGGTTCCCTGGAAACTGAAAATCGGAAAAAGTTTCTCCACATCAATTGAGTGTTTTGCTGCAGTCTCTACTGGTGCATATGAATACAAAGTAGGGGGCTTGTGGAGCATAACTTTATAACATTCTGAAATGAAAGGGAGACAGGAGGGCAGACGAGGTTTGGTTATGTTTCTTTTTTTCCCATACCCAGCATCATCGGGCGTGCATGCTCTGCAATATGGGTGGTGAAAATTCACGTATCGATACTTAATGGAGAACAACAAATAATGGGAATAGTTTGTAAATAATTTTAACTAAGCATTTGATTTTGAGTTCCTTTTTATGACATGCATTTCTGAATTAAAATGACTACTGTATCATCGGGTATAATTGGTTTAGGTATACATATCACGTATGTCCTTTTTCCTTAGAATTTTCACTAGGCAATTTCTTTGTATTCTGCAACAAGATTCTAAGACAAACTTGTATATTCTTGTTTTCGAATAACAAATAACACATTATCTCTACTTTTAAATGGCATATTCTGCGATAACTTTTTGTTGTTTGATAACTTCTTACCAGTGATTTTGAAAATTATCTACACCTTTCTGGGGGCATTGAGAGGTTTTAAAAGAGTGCTCGTAATTACTTTCAATTTTGGAGAGCTTCAGGTATCAGAATGGGGGTAGGCTTAATAGCGGCACGTTATCCAAACATACGGGAAAATTGTGCCTAGCCTTTTTTTTTTATCCAAGATTTCATCATTTACCTGAGAAACCTGAAAAACCTATAAAAGGAAGAAATAAATTCAATCTATTTAAGATGGCATAAAGCCTTTCCACTAGGGATTATTAGCATTAAAGCTCTTTTCTACATTCGGTAAGAAATGATAGAATGTTTTTTAAGTTTAATTTCTTAAACTTAACTTAACTTAACTAGATTCGCTTAAAACGTAAGATCCCAGAGTACGAAAACGTAGTCTGGCAAATGAGGGACAGTTACATATAAAATGGAAGGGATCTTCCACATCTGATTCACAACTACCACATACTGGAGATTCAGCACGCTGAATGTTGTGCATGTGATAGTTGAGTTTACAATGACCGGAGAGTGCTCTGATCAAGATGCTGCAATGAGATTTATTTAAAGTTAATAAGTAACTCGATATGATTGGAGATGGTTTTTCTAAAAATAATTTAGTTTGACGACAAGTGTCCAACTCTTCCCAGTATCGTTCATGCTGGTTAGAGGACCAAGTTTGAATTTGGTTTCTGAACCAACATGGTGATATTGGGACAGCCGGCTCTGGTCCGTAAAATTCCTTTTCCGACCCAGCTCTAGCGAGTTCGTCGGCGCATTCGTTTCCAAAAATTCCCTTATGTCCGGGTACCCATAGAAGGTTTAATCCATTGCCTTCAGCAAGTTCTTCGATTGCTTTCCGGCATGCGATAACCAGTTTTGATCTAGAACTGGAAGCACTGAGTGATTTGATAGCTGCTTGGCTATCTGAACAGAAATAAATTGTTCTGAACATAATTTTCTTTTGAAGTGCAATTTGCACTCCATACATAATAGCATATAGCTCAGCCTGAAAGACTGTACAATATTTTCCTAGAGGTTGAGCATATTCTATGTTCAACTCGTGACAGTAAATTCCTGCACCTGCACGGCCGTTTGATAATGAACCGTCAGTATAGAATACAATATGAGAGGACATTTGGTCCTCTACGAAACCTGATAACCATTCTTGAGGAGAAGGAAATTTGACTTTAAACCCTATGTAGGGAAAACTACTCGAGAGTGTTAAATCGTTTGGCGCTAGATTAAACTTGTTTAATCTAACTAATTCAGGCCACACATTTGTATGACTCGATGATCTTTCGATATTTCCTGACAGCCAGAGACCAACTGCCTGTAGACGAAAAGCACATGAGAAGGCTTCCTGTTTTAGGAACAAGTGTAGAGGTTTGATAGAAAACAGAGCTTCTAGTGCTGCAGTAGGAGTTGTTGTGAACGATCCGGACATCCCCAAAAGACACATTCTTTGAAGGTGATTTAGTTTAGTCCGAACTGTTGCAACTTCTCCTTTCTGCCACCACACTAGACACCCATAGGCCAGAATTGGTCTTACTATTGTGGAGTAAATCCAGTGAATATGTTTGGGTTTGAGTCCCCAGTTTTCCCCGATTGCACGTCGGCATTGTCCGAAGGCCATGCATGCTTTTTTGATTCTGAATTCGATGTGATCAGACCAGTTTAATTTGGAGTCAAGAATGACACCCAAATATTTAACTTGATTAGACACGATGATTTCGGAACCATAAAACAGCAAAGGGCGCACCCCGCGGGTGATACGTTTTTTAGTAAATAAAACAATATTAGTTTTTAGAGGATTAACTGAAAGTTCTACATGAGAACACCATCGTTCAACAGAGCGCAGAGCTTGTTGCATTATATCAAATAATGTGCTTATGCACAAACCTCTTACCAGCAGAAGATAATCATCTGCGAATCCATAGGTTGGTATTCCACGGTCATTGAGTTTTCTCAACAAGCCGTCTGCAACTAGGTTCCACAAAAGGGGTGATAGTACACCTCCCTGTGGGCAACCACGTGTGCTAACTTTTGTTATTGAAGCCTGTCTTAAAGACGAATGAAGATTCCTGTTACTTAACATTGCGCTAATCCAGTTAGTTATAACACTAGGCACTCCATGAAGTAGTGCCGCATCCATTATTGATGTAAACGAGACATTATCAAATGCTCCTTCTATGTCTAGAAATGCTCCTAGACATGATTCTTTCTGAGAAAAACTATTTTCAATATTATGTACTACGTTGTGCAGAAGAGTTAATGTTGATTTTCCTGTTTGGTATGCATGTTGTGTCGCATTAAGCGGATGTTGGACAAGGCATTCTTGCCTGATATGATGATCAATTAAACGTTCAAGTGCTTTTAATAGAAATGAACTTAGACTAATAGGACGGAAGCTTTTGGCTTCGTCGTATGATGATCGTCCCCCTTTAGGGATGAATTTCACGGCTATCTGCCGCCAAAGTTTAGGAATATATCCATGAGAAAAACTGCTTATCATTATTTTTCTTAATATGTGTTTGAAATGATCGAAACCTTTTTGAAGCAAAACTGGAAATAAACCGTCACTTCCAGGAGATTTGTATTGAGCAAAACCATCGATTGCCCATTTGATCGATTCTGTAGTAACTATTTTCCGAGCAAAATGCAAGGAATCTAGACTTCCAGAAAAGAACTCAGGCTCTATCGATGAATCTTGATCAACACATCCTGGAAAGTGAGTATTGAATAGACAACTTAATGTTTCTTCGTCGTTTGATGTATAATCACCACTAGGGGTTTTAAGGTATGAAACCTGATAATCTTTTGATTTGGCTAAGACTTTATTTAACCTACTTGCTTCGTGCAAGCCTGAAATGTTTGTGCAGTAGCTCTGCCAACTTGAGCGTTCGGCAGCTCTTGTTGCTTTCCGGTAAGCTCTGCGAGCCAACTTGAAAGCATCAAAACCTTCCGTGCGCCTTCGGTTCCAAGAGCGTCTGCAGTTTTTTCGTAATTTACTAAGATTTGAGTTCCACCATGGTGTACTGTTTTTGTTGAATTCCAACGTTCGTAAGGGACACGCTTCTTCATAAGAATTTAAAATAATTTCGGTGGTTTTTGCAACCACTTCATCCAACTCAGAAGGAGTAGTAATTTCAGGTGTATATCCATGAAATTTAATAGCAAGATGCTCCAAATATAGGTCCCAATTAGTTGTTCTTGGGTTTCTGAATGTAATTGTTTCTTAAAACTCACCTGAGTGTTCAAAATAGATAAACCTGTGGTCAGAAATCGATTCTTCGTTAGGCACATGCCAATTTGAAATCTCCTGAGAAATTGTTCTAGAACAAAGTGTGATGTCAATCACCTCTTCTCTGTCACACCTAACAAAAGTTGGTTTATTTCCTACATTTAGAATTTCTAAATCAGTGCTGCTTAAATACCTATTCCATTAAATTTAAGCCTCTCAGATTGATATCTGAGCTACCCCATACAAAATGATGGGCATTGGCATCACAGCCAATTACAAGAGGTATATTTTGTGATTCACAGAATGAAATGACATTTTTTAAATCATCCGTAGGGGATGATTGTTCATATGGTGAGTATGCTGAACAGTAGACGTATTTCCTATCAGGCAGCGAAACCTGAACGACGCAAATATCTCTTGTTGTTAGATTGGGTATAAGTGTTGCATTTAAAGAATTGTTTATCAATATACATGCCCGAGGCATTATTCGGGCATTAGTCATTCCAATTACACTGAACACAGTAAAGTTTGGTTTGAGCAAATTCCCTAAGTAAAAAGTTCCATTTCGGAAATAGGGTTCTTGGACCAAGGCGATTGATGCAGTTCCATTAAGGATTAAACGACATAAGTTCAGTGTAGCGGTTCTTTTGTGCTGCAGATTTATCTGTGCAACCTTAATAGAAAGCATTTCTATCAAAGAATTCCACACATATTTCCATCACACACAAGAACCTCTGCACCTTCATATCGACGTATGAAGCGGGGTATCCCATACAGGATGAAAATTTTAAAATCGTGTGTATAATCTGAATCCCACGAGTTGCCAGGAAAAATACGGCCCTTTGCACCAGTGCCTGGCTATAGTGCAGACCTTAACAACGTTCTGCTTAAGATAGGATTATTATACACCCTCCTACCCCCACTTTGGGGCCCGCAGGCACAGAACCACCTTGAAGCGGGTGTTTACAAAATTTAGGAGAATACAACTCGTGCATGCGCATTAATAGCAATAAGCACAATTGGTGAATCCTCCCTGAAGAAACTTGGCTTGGAACCAAGCCAAGGTTCCCCCCTCCCAATGTGATAGTCGCATTTGAAGAATGACTAACGCATATGGGAAGTACTGGATAAGTCGCCTTTTACGACGTGGACCAGTATCCCAGTGGTAGTATTCTATAAGCCGCCACCACACAGCCATATTCTGCGATAACTTTTTGTTGTTTGATAACTTCTTACCAGTGATTTTGAAAATTATCTACACCTTTCTGGGGGCATTGAAAAGGTTTTAAAAGAGTGCTCGTAATTACTTTCAATTTTGGAGAGCTTAAAAAGGCCTCAAAAGTACTCCAGTAAAATTCAGGAACTTTACTTTAATAGTGAACTTGACCGAATAAACTTTTAACAGTTCTACATCAATCGACTTTCAAATGAAAAATTCACCCCACCATTGACCAAATTTTCCTCAGGTTATCCCATGTAAACCCCCAGCATCTTCTGGATATTCGCCACAACTGATGCAAGTGTCCATTTCGAAAAGGCAAAAACACAAAACCAACCACTTGGCCTCGTTTGTTATCTGGACGTCCGGAGTTCTCTCACCTTGTTAAATATTTCGTTAAAAAGTTGCTCCCCAGTTGGATTTCGGTGTAAAGTTCGAGTCCCCAATTGTTTGTTTGTGTGAAAATGTTTGTGCCATCGCCACTATACTATTTGTTCCGAATGATAGTAAGAACGTAGACATCCCCAAAAAAAATCCCAATGGGGCTAGCGCCAGTTTTGACTTTCTCCAGGCCAACTGCCGAGCGCAGAAAACTGTCCTCGACCAGAGTTTAGTTCTAGGTTACACTTCAAGTGTTGGGTAAATAAACCTTTCTTAGAAAGTTGAAGAAAGTTGCACAATACATATGTTCTGAACAGAATTTTCAAAGTGGAATTTTATCTTCAAAAATTAATAATATAATATTTTAATTACAAGCATTGGATGGTAATTGAAGGTTTCAGTGCAATATAAAATTGAATAGTTTACATAATATGAACAATCTCGGAAATAAAGGGTTACTCGTTTTTGCGAGCAGACGGCGACGTCGTATGGTCGCTTTAAGGATTGGTCCCCACGGCGGGGCAATAATTGACCCATGTATCTCAATTAAAAGTGTGCGAGTGAAATTTATGAATGAATTTGCTTCTCCCTCCAGGCTCAGAAGGAAACAGACGGAACCAGATGGCCACAAAGCATTTGTAGTAAAACAATTTGTTTTTTTTTTGGTATACGATAAATGTTTTGAATCTGAGTGCATTATAATAATGAATTAATTGAAAACTATTTGCAAGGAATCACAAATTGGCAAAAAGCTTTAAAGAATCAAATTAAAACAAATAAAACTTTAAGTAGAGGAACTTTTAAGTAAAATTGGAGTGATATTGAATTGTTTTTAAACTGAAACTCAGAAAAACCCTGAAAAAATATGCAATAAATGGCCGAAACGTTAAAAATCGTGATAAGATAAATTCGAAAAGAAATCTAAATAATATTTAAGTCTCAAGGATAAACAAACGATAAATTAATGATAAATATGTTGCATATGTCAGAAGGTTCCATCATGAAAAATATGTATTCCATCACGAGGAAGTGCAACTTTTCACCTTTGTTAGCATCAGTCTTTTGTAGGATCCCATCAAAGTAAAGCGAACTAATCTTTACTCACATCAGCAAACATGAAGATGGGTAGCAAACTTAATCGTAAAGTGGAGTGTGCGAGCATCAACACTGCCTTAGTGACTGACTGATGCTGTTGGCATATGTAGTTCGAAAAGTTTCCGATCACTATCGTACTAGTTTCGGCAAACTTTTGCTTTGGATGAACTTTGTTACGTATATGTACCTACATGTATAAAAGACGAAAGTTAATAAATAAACATCAGTCAATCTACGAACTTTCAGGCTTTTTTCCCACTTGATAATCTCTTCCCCTCATATCAAACAAATACCTTAAACTGCTTAAACCGATAATCGTAGATACAGATTGAAAAGTTTAAATATGAAAAATTAAAAGCTTCAATACCTTGACAATATTTTTTCAATTATTTCGCATTCGTCATTTCTCATTTGTCATTTCTCATTTCTCATTTCTCATTTCTGATTTCTCATTTCTCATTTCTCATTTCTCATTTCTCATTTCTCATTCCTCATTTCTCATTTCCAATTTCTCATTTCTCATTTCTCATTTCTCATTTCTCATTTCTCATTTCTCATTTCTCATTTCTCATTTCTCATTTCTCATTTCTCATTTCTCATTTCTCATTTCTCATTTCTCATTTCTCATTTCTCATTTCTCATTTCTCATTTCTCATTTCTCATTTCTCATTTCTCATTTCACATTTCTCATTTCTCATTTCTCATTTCTCATTTCTCATTTCTCATATCTCATTTCTCATTTCTCATTTCTCATTTCCCATTTCTCATTTCTCAATTCTCATTTCTCATTTCTCATTTCTCATTTCTCATTTCTCATTTCTCATTTCTCATTTCTCATTTCTCATTTCTCATTTCTCATTTCTCATTTCTCATTTCTCATTTCTCATTTCTCATTTCTCATTTCTCATTTCTCATTTCTCATTTCTCATTTCTCATTTCTCATTTCTCATTTCTCATTTCTCATTTCTCATTTCTCATTTCCCATTTCTCATTTCTCAATTCTCATTTCTCATTTCTCATTTCTCATTTCTCATTTCTCATTTCTCATTTCTCATTTCTCATTTCTCATTTCTCATTTCTCATTTCTCATTTCTCATTTCTCATTTCTCATTTCTCATTTCTCATTTCTCATTTCTCATTTCTCATTTCTCATTTCTCATTTCTCATTTCTCATTTCTCATTTCTCATTTCTCATTTCTCATTTCTCATTTCTCATTTCCAATTTCTCATTTCTCATTTCTCATTTCTCATTTCTCATTTCTCATTTCTCATTTCTCATTTCTCATTTCTCATTTCTCATTTCTCATTTCTCATTTCTCATTTCTCATTTCTCATTTCTCATTTCTCATTTCTCATTTATCATTTCTCATTTCTCATTTCTCATTTCTCATTTCTCATTTCTCATTTCTCATTTCATATTTCTCATTTCTCATTTCTCATTTCTCATTTCTCATTTCTCATTTCTCATTTCTCATTTCTCATTTCTCATTTCTCATTTCTCATTTCTCATTTCTCATTTTCCATTTCTCATTTCTCAATTCTCATTTCTCATTTCTCATTTCTCATTTCTCATTTCTCATTTCTCATTTCTCATTTCTCATTTCTCATTTCTCATTTCTCATTTCTCATTTCTCATTTCTCATTTCTCATTTCTCATTTCTCATTTCTCATTTCTCATTTCTCATTTCTCATTTCTCATTTCTCATTTCTCATTTCTCATTTCTCATTTCTCATTTCTCATTTCCCATTTCTCATTTCTCAATTCTCATTTCTCATTTCTCATTTCTCATTTCTCATTTCTCATTTCTCGTTTCTCATTTCTCATTTCTCATTTCTCATTTCTCATTTCTCATTTCTCATTTCTCATTTCTCATTTCTCATTTCTCATTTCTCATTTCTCATTTCTCATTTCTCATTTCTCATTTCTCATTTCTCATTTCTCATTTCTCATTTCTCATTTCTCATTTCTCATTTCTCATTTCTCATTTCTCATTTCTCATTTCTCATTTCTCATTTCTCATTTCTCATTTCTCATTTCTCATTTCTCATTTCTCATTTCTCATTTCTCATTTCTCATTTCTCATTTCTCATTTCTCATTTCCATTTCTCATTTCTCATTTCTCATTTCTCATTTCTCATTTCTCATTTCTCATTTCTCATTTCTCATTTCTCATTTCTCATTTCTCATTTCTCATTTCTCATTTCTCATTTCTCATTTTCTCATTTCTCATTTCTCATTTCTCATTTCTCATTTCTCATTTCTCATTTCTCATTTCTCATTTCTCATTTCTCATTTCTCATTTCTCATTCTCATTTCTCATTTCTCATTTCTCATTTCTCATTTCTCATTTCTCATTTCTCATTTCTCATTTCTCATTTCTCATTTCTCATTTCTCATTTCTCATTTCTCATTTCTCATTTCTCATTTCTCATTTCTCATTTCTCATTTCTCATTTCTCATTTCTCATTTCTCATTTCTCATTTCTCATTTCTCATTTCTCATTTCTCATTTCTCATTTCTCATTTCTCATTTCTCATTTCTCATTTCTCATTTCTCATTTCTCATTTCTCATTTCTCATTTCTCATTTCTCATTTCTCATTTCTCATTTCTCATTTCTCATTTCTCATTTCTCATTTCTCATTTCTCATTTCTCATTTCTCATTTCTCATTTCTCATTTCTCATTTCTCATTTCTCATTTCTCATTTCTCATTTCTCATTTCTCATTTCTCATTTCTCATTTCTCATTTCTCATTTCGCATTTCTCATTTCTCATTTCTCATTTCTCATTTCTCATTTCTCATTTCTCATTTCTCATTTCTCATTTCTCATTTCTCATTTCTCATTTCTCATTTCTCATTTCTCATTTCTCATTTCTCATTTCTCATTTCTCATTTCTCATTTCTCATTTCTCATTTCTCATTTCTCATTTCTCATTTCTCATTTCCCATTTCTCATTTCTCATTTTTACATTTTTCTCTTCAATTGTTTTTATTTCTTGGATTCTCATTCCTTTTTCTCTATTCACAACTCTGTGCCCCTTGATTTGAATTCTTTTACTTAGATTGATAAAGTGAATCATGTTTTCAAAAACTTTCTTTTTGTCTCAGTTCAAAATGTATAATGTTATGTATATTTAATTCTGTTGAGTGATTTCAGGCTTCGAAAATAACTTTGATAATAAATTTTCATGGTTTTATTTGATTGTTCAGAACCGTTTCCCGAGCAATGTTCAAATAAATGTCCGCAGAGTGATCAAATTAAAAGTAATCTGAGAAATGGATACCATCGCAGATGTCAATCATTTTATTAATCTCCGAGGGTTGTTAAAATTATGCTAGAGGATCATAATTTTAATGCTATCATCAACCGCGCCAGCTCAAGTCCTCGACCAATTTTTAAGTAATCCACACTCGACAAAAAAGGGAAAATATACCTTTCGAAAACCAGATGGAACGAGTGTAATGAAATTACGTACCTCTCTTCTCCATCTTCTTCTAAATAAAACAGCTCCCCGGATTAATGCACTTGGAACGTAAACGAACAACGCTCATGAATGAATAAATGAATGACCGAATGGAAAACTGGAACGGACCGATGAATGCTGAAAGCTGACACTTCAGGAAACCGTCACCGGCCCAAAGAATTTTCGGAAAAAGGATCCTCGGAAAATGCTTATTCATCATATCATCACCATCGTCGTCATCATCATCAGTAAATCTCTTTCATCTGCTTGGCGTCCGCAGCCAATTCGGATCTTACAGATACGTCCATCGAGCGGCGAGCGTCAGGTAATCCAATCTCATTTTGGAATTTTGTTTACTTGACCGTGCATGTTTTTTTATGACTTATGCTCCCGCCCTGGATGCTCGGCTGAGCTGATGCTGCTTAGTGGATCCCGGTCGTTAGATAAAATTTCAATTGC
Source organism: Uranotaenia lowii (assembly GCF_029784155.1). Classification (NCBI taxonomy): domain Eukaryota; kingdom Metazoa; phylum Arthropoda; class Insecta; order Diptera; family Culicidae; genus Uranotaenia; species Uranotaenia lowii. Next base: position 278,616,570 of record NC_073693.1, on the reverse strand, counting down.
ACCAGTTGAGTGGATCCCAAAAGTATGAACGCGCAAGCAAAAAAAAAAAATAATAATAATAACAGCGCCTGATTCAGCAAGAGGCAATTTCAAATTTCTGTCAGTGTCATTCCAATCGAACAAGTCTGTCAAACTGAAAAAATGTTATTGCGAAAGCGAACACATGAACTTATAAGATTGCGCCTCTTTGTTTAATATAATCTCTCTAACCTTGTCTTTTTTATTGCGACATTTTAAAAGAAACATTCCACATCTCTGATTTTTTTATACTTTTTTTTATCTAATAGTAAAGTGTTTTTGAAAGAATCTCAATACATCCAAGATTCAAAATGTTATTGTTATTGGGAAAACTTGAAGTGCGGACAAACAAAAAGATGATATTTGATCGTATTTTCACCATCTTTCATTTCATCTTACCTTCTATCCATCTATATAAAAATTTCATAATCTTAAGTTGTCCCTTCTAAAAAGGACATCACTTTTCACCGCTAAGGCCGATAAATTAAAGTAACAAATATAAATTACGGTGGTTAATCTCTTAAAAAAAAAAAGTTATTGTTTACGTTTTAAGAAATATTTTTTTTGTGAAAATTTGAAAAATTTGGATCGCAAGTCTTCTAAAAAGTAGTGGTTCTAGATACTCCTATCACGCTTCTCGGGAACGAGGAGTTGGTTTCCTATTAAGCCCGCAGGCCCATGCGGCCCCTAATAAAGGTGCATTTAGATACAGTTCTTTCGAACGTGAAAATGAAAAAACTTATATTCTTCAAAAACTCGACTATGCTGAACTTCATGGCTGCGAAACTAGGTGGAATAGATGCGGAATGGTTGAACGATTATTTTTGAACTGATTTCCTTGTTCAAAGCCCTTTTATATTAATTTTATTTCAATTCCCCCGATTTTCACTGCGGAATATTTTTTCCGCGTTCACTGACATTCCGCTCGAAGTGTAAACGCACTGAGCGAACGTGGAAACGGAAAACGAACAAGAGTGGTGAATATAAATTCCGCGTTCATTTTCACGTCCGAATGACAGTGTGCATTCTGAAAAAAATTTCACCGATGACGGAAAAATTTTTGCTTCATAAAAAATTAGTTTTTTAATTTGTAAGCACATTTGAAGGCAATTAAAGGCTTAAAATACTACGAGTTTGAAATGAAACGCATACGTTATTTTTTTTTACCTTAAAACCCGCTTGGGCATCATTTAATTGCACCTGTTGGAAGAGTTTCTCAACGAATAAATGTACCTGTTGGAAGAGCTTCTCAACGAATAAATGTAAATGAAGATCATCGAATGGCCAGATTCCATTGAAATAAAAAAATAGGTTCCGCTTTGTTCAAATGTGTGTTTCAGAAAAGGTATGGAAATAATTATAAAAATTTATGAAATCATTCAAAAATAATGTGTTTTAAGAAGAAATGAAAAGCAGAAAATTTAACAAACAAAAGAGTACTGACATTTTAATTAAATAAAAACCTTTTGAATTGTTTCACTAATTAAAAGTAATTTTGAAATTTTTGTTTGTCAATTTTTAATCAAGAACAAAAAATGGCTATCTTGTAGAAGTTATATTCATAACGTCCTTTCAATAAGTTTTTCAAAAGAAACGAATCGCTAAAGCTCGTTACTCCTTGATCGATAAATACGTTTTGGGAGTACTTTAAATTCATAAAATTTAATTTAAATTCATTGTATTCAAAGATAAGAACTTTGGGATTATTTGATTAAATCAATCGTTTTCAAAGCTGAATATGTTTTGAAGAAGAACAATATGTTTTTTTGAGAAATTAGAATTTAAATTTGAGCATTGGTTCGACAAGTATCGATCAAAACATTAGTTGAATGATCTGTCATTTTCCGATCGAAACCAATTTCTACCCGCAGTTGAACAAACCTCTTACTAATTTTGAAGATTTGACCGATTTGACATTTCACTGCGGAATATTTTTTCACTGTGGTGAGTTCACGTTCACGTTCGAGTTCGAGTTCACAAGAACTGTAAACCGGGCTTAAGATGGAAACCGATCGACGAAAGAATAATCGTAGCCAGATTCAGAATACGGGTTAGAAACCTTACAATGGTCCAGTGTTATGCGCCAAGTGACGTTGCCGATTTGCAGGAGAAAGAGCAGTTTTACAGTCAATTGAACAGCGTGGTTGAGAAAATTCCGAAGGATGACATTCAAATCCACTTAGGCGACTTCAACGTGAAGATTGGCTCCGATAATCAGGACTTTGAGCGCATCATGGGGTGCCATGGCCTAGGACAGATGAACGAAAACGGAGAGCTGTTTGTAGAATTTTGTGGCAACAACAACATGGTGATCGGTGGATCGCTCTTCCCCCATCGACCAGCACATAAGGTCACTTGGGTATCCCGAGATGGCCGAACAGAAAATCAAATTGACCACATCTGCATCAGCCAAAAATGGAGAAGGAGCCTTCTTGATGTTCACAACAAACGAAGCGCAGACATTGCATCTGACCATCACCTCGTCCTTGGTGAGATACGACTGAGAGTCACGCGTGTCCAGCGGCGAGAGGAGAATTGTAATTGTAGTTGTAATTGTGCTTTATTGATTTAACGTCACCCCATCGACATAAAATCATAGTTAGGGTCAAGGAAATACAATTTGATATTTACAAGTGAATTAATTAATTCTAGTCTGTACTATTCTGTCACGCTCTAAGAAATCATTCTAAAGAGAAAGCTGAAATGAAGAGATAGTGTTTTTCTGTCTGATAGGTAGTGCTAAAGAATTCCATTGAGACGCTCCGTAAACAAGGACGCTTTTTCCGCTGCTGTTAGTATGCTGGGGGACAACTAATGTCCTAGTTCTTTTTATCTGTCCGCGCTGTATGTGCTGAAGTAGATAATCCGGAACGTTGTTGTTGTAGGCCTTGAACATGAAGCATCCGATGCGTAAAGAGTAGTTAGCTGGAAGGTCACAACCAGTAATTGTCCTTCTTAAAGCTCCAGTACTTTTTCTGTGCCTCAGGTTGTGAACGAATCTGATGACGGATTTAAAGGCACGATGCAGTTTTTCTTTTAAAGCCCGGCTGAGCCCAGGATAGTACACAATATCACAATACATGAAAAAAGGCATGATTATTGACTGTGCAAGATTTTTCCGTGTAGGCAGGGAAAGAAAACTTATAAAACGATTGAAGGTTCGTAGGGTTCCATACACCTTCATCATGATGTCATTCACCTGATCTCGCCATCGAAGATTATTGTCCATCCGCAGCCCAAGAAGTTTTTGATACAGCTATAACCTCGCCACAAAAGATCACCGGTACAGATGGTGTTACAGTGTTTCTCCTGGTAAAGATAATTGATTGTGTTTTCTTCGGGTTTGGGAAAAGCTGGTTCTCCTGGTCCAGCAGTCGATTGCCTCCAAATCCCGATTCATTTTCAAAATGAGATGATCAATTTCAGATTGTGGTCCGGTAACATACAGCTGCAGATCATCCGCGTGTAGCTGGTAATTGCATTCAAGCACATTCGGTAAGCTGTTTGTCAAGGGCTCAGGGTAGCATTGGGTGATTCCCAGACATTAACTGATGCGGACAACTCCCAAATTTTCGGGTAAGTTATGTCGATTCACTTTTTTTGCGGCTTTTCTTGTAGTCCAATTATAACACACTTGGCACTTGCAGTTCAAACAATTTATTTAACAGAAAACTCCACTCCTTTATTTAAACTTGAAGATTTAAACGACTTAATTATAATTTATTTCTGAACACTTAACATATATTTAACTTTGAACAAATATTGTTGGACACTTTTTGGCCTGGCCGTCTTGTCGTTGCGCTGGAACAATCGTAAGTCATCGATGGGCTGGCGGTTTGATATGCCCAAGCCGATCTTTGCGGTGCACGAAATCTCCCGCCAAGAAGTTCGCGGAGTCCTATCACAATAGGCTGGAAATATTTCATGCGCCTCAGGCGCCTCACGCGCCGTCGGTAGTCTCTCCGTTCGATGGTTGCGCCGCCGATGGTTGCGCCGTCGGTGTGTGCGCCGTCTCGATATGATTGCGCCGTGTCGAAATCGCGTTGCCTCGCTCGTTGCCGTAAAGGACCGATTTCTATGCCTAAACACTGTTAATGTATAAGCTGAACAGCATCGCACTGAGGCATGAGCCTTGGGGCGTACCATCTCGCAATTCACAGCTGCTTGAGTTGAACTCGCCATACCGCACAATCTGATTTCGTTGTGAAAGGTAGGAGGAGATTAGATCGTGAGTGTTTCTAGTAAATCCAAATTCTTCGTCCAGCTTTGTGTCTAAAATGGAATGCTTCACACAATTAAACGCCAGAGACAGATCAACAAGGACCATCAATGTACAGTCATCATCTCTGAAACCGCTGTAAATATCATGCACAACCTTCGTGAGCGCAGTTGTGGTACTGTATCCCCTACGGTAACAGGATTGGCACCTGGCGATAGGTGTATCCAAGTGATAGGTGATTTGTGTCAGAAGAACTTTTTCTAAGCCTTTAGACATTGCTGGAAGAACACTTATGGGTCTAAAATCTTTGTGTTCTACGGGGCTAGACACTGTTGGCAGCGGTGTTATTATGGCAGTTTTCAACATGGAGGGAAACGTTTTGCACTCGATTATGTGGTTGAAAAGATGATCAAGAAATGGTAGAATATAGGGGCACAACATTTTGATGAAAGAGATCGGAATCTGGTCTATACCTACAGCATTCGATTGGATTTCAAAGATGTGCCTCACGATGGTTTCGACATCTGTACTAACAAATTAAAACGTTCTTACAGGCTGTAGATGGGTTGGATATTGGTGATCACAGTTATGCAAACGTCCTTCCACGAAGAAACTGTTAAACCCATTCAGATCGATGTCCTCAGGATCAGAATGTTGAAAGTCGGATGTCGATGAGAAAGTCGGATGTCGATACGACGTCCGCCGGTTGGAGAATCCAGAGGTGAAAAGGGCATACGTTGAACTGCCGACAGACGGAACAGTCGAAGAACAGTGGTGTAGAATCAAGAATGCCTTCATTACAACGAGCCATGGTACTCTCGGTAAAGTTTGTGGAAGACGAAGTGAATGGATGTCGGATGAAACCTGGAGGATGATCGATGATCGGAGAAAGGCGAAAGTCGGGATTGAGCAGGCATGTACCGGGTCAGCCAAAGCAGCCGCCCGCTTACGATATGCGGAGCTGGAAAAGGCAGTTAAACGAGCTTGTAGACGAGACAAGAGAGCCTGGACAAACTCCCTAGCCGAAGAGGGAGAAAGAGCCGCCGCCATTTCAACAATCGATCAGAATGAAGTGAAATTTGGTATCCGAGGGTTTTTCGGGTAAGAATGAACTTAGAGACGTGCAGATGAAATAAAACATTTATAACGATTTATTGATTTAAAAGTAAAACGAAGTTTACCGGGTCAGCTAGTTATATGTTATTGCTCGCCGCCTTAGTGGTGCAAGCACTAATGCATGAATGCCGCTGAAAGACCGAACAGGTCAGCTGCTGACAGATCGAACAGATCAGCTCAAGCGTTGGACTAAGTATTTTGAATAGAGATGTACCGAATAGTGGTATTCGGCGAACGGTCGAATACCGAATATTGACCTTTTCAACAATTCGGCCGAATATTCGGTCGAATATTCTATTGAATGTTACTTTAATTTGTCGGCCTTAGCGGTGAAAAGTGATGTCCTTTTTAGTAGGGACATCTAAAGCTTATGAAATTTTATAGATGGATAGAAGGTTAGATGAAAATGAAAGATGTTGAAAATGAGCGTAGAATTTATTTAGAAGCATATCATCACATATCAAATTTTTGTTCCTCGCGGGCCTACTACTATGAAGCAGTAGATACAGATAGAGTTGCATCTACCACCACACATTAGTAGGCCAAGCGTGGTCCGCCCCACAAGGGAAAACTTGCAGTGCGGACGAACAAAAAGATGATATGTGATCGCTCAAATATACTCCCTTTATCTCAGAAACGCATCTATCGATGCATAAGTCTTCTCAGTTTGTTATCTTCGCATTTGTTACATCCGGGGTTTGGATGCGAAACGGTACGGTCGATAGTCTGATAGTGACCTATCACCGATGCTATGATGTCGTGTTTTTATTTCTTTTTTGGTCAAAGTTATTTAATTTTAATGAAGAGATTAACCACCGTAATGTTTGTATGTTACTTTAATTTGTCGGCCTTAGCGGCGAAAAGTGAGGAACAAAAATTTGATATGTGATGATATGCTTCTAAATGAATTCTACCCGCTCATTTTCAACATCTTTCATTTTCATCTAACCTTCTATCCATCTATAAAATTTCATAAGCTTTAGATGTCCCTACTAAAAAGGACATCACTTTTCACCGCTAAGGCCGACAAATTAAAGTAACATACAAACATTACGGTGGTTAATCTCTTCATTAAAATTCTATTGAATTTTTAATGAACAAAAAAATTAAACGATTATTTCAATGCTTTCAATTTCTTCCAGAGGCCGACCGAATATTCGGTACAAATAGCGATGGCCAACAGAACCCGCAGCTCGAGGCGCCCACAGTAAGTCGCATTAATGGCGTCAACTCGGAAGCGCCCTCGCTGGCTGAAATAGAAGCGGCAATCAAGGACATGAAATCCAACAAAGCGCCTGGAATCGATTGCATTCCTGCTGAAATGCTCAAAGCCGACCCTGCCTTGTCAGCAGAAATGTTGCACCGTCTTTTCGCTGACATTTGGGATACTGCAACATTCCCGGCCGACTGGATGCAGGGTATCCTTGTAAAGGTCCCGTAGAAAGGAGACCTGACCGAGTGCGGTAACTGGCGTGGCATAACTTTGATCTGTACAACTTTAAAAGTACTCTGCAAAGTGATCCTGAACAGGATCCAGGAGGAAATCTACGCTAACTCCGACGGCAACAAGCTGGATTCCGATCCGGACGATCATGTGTGGACCACATCACAACGCTACGAATAATACTGGAACAAATCAACGAATTCCAGGACTCTCTTCTGCTGGTGTTCGTTGATTTCGAAAAAGCATTTGACCGACTGAACCACGAAAACATCTGGGCTGCTCTTAGACGACGAAGGGTCCCAGAGAAACTAGTCCATCTCATCGAAGCACAGTACGAGGCATTTTCGTGCAAAGTCTTGCACGAAGGTGTCTTGTCCGAACCTATCCCGGTAACTGCTGGAGTGATACAAGGATGTATTTTGTCACCGCTGCATTTTCTCATCGTAATGGATGAGATCTTGACTGGATCGATTGCCTGTAGACCAAATCGAGAATTGCCGTGTAATCCATCAATGGAGCAACTGAACGACCTTGACCTGGCAGACGATATTGTTCTGCTCGCCCAAACACAACAAGACATGCAGAGCAAACTCGATGACCTCACCGAAAGCTCCAAGGCAGCAGGTCTCAAAATCAATGTCGGAAAGACCAAGTCGATGGAAATCAACACAGAAAATCGTTCCAATTTCGTGGTAGCTGGACAACAGGTTGAGAAAGTGGAGTGCTTCCAGTATCTTGGTAGCCAGATAACGCCTGATGGTGGTACCAAGAAGGACATCGAAACCCGGATCAGAAAGGCCCGATTTGCTTCTGCGAGTCTTCGAAACATCTGTCGTTCACGCCAGATCTCTATACGAACTAAGATCCGAATCTTCAACTCAAACGTTAAATCCGTATTGTTGTACGGGTGTGAAACTTGATGCACATATGCGGTGACGACGCGGAGACTGCAAATTTTTGTGAATCGCTGCCTGCGAAACATCATCCGCGCTTGGTGGCCTGGCAATTGGATCTCAAACGTGGAACTTCATCGCCAGTGTCATCAAAAGGCGCTAGAAATCGAGATTCGGGAACGTAAGTGGAGATGGATTGGGCACACGCTGCGAAGAGATGAAAACGAGATTTGCAGAGAGGCGCTTGACTGGAATCCAGATGGGCATCGGAGAAGAGGCAGGCCCAGAAGCTGCATAGTCTAGCCGCTGAATTCCGCACAGTTGACGAGAACCTTGGTTGGCAGCAAGTGAAGACGCTGGCTCCGGATCGCCACATCTCTCTTAAGAATTAAGCTTATCAATTTTCAAAGATACATTTTAGTAATACAATTCCAAATGATTCCATATCTTCACTTTTTGAAGATTGAAATAAGTGAATCAGTAATTCTGAATGATTGAGAACCACTGACACATTTCTTTTTCCCATATGCCATAACCATTCGGATGGTGGATTTTAGTGCAGCTCAGTGTGTTTGTTTATTCGGATCATTTGGTGGTCATTGGAAATGGGTGGCCAGGCCATACTTGACTGGTCGTCTCAGTTTTTTTTTTGGATATTTTTTTGTTTTTGTTGGTTATTTCAAAGGTTATTAGATTTTTTGTCAACACTAATAAGCTTCCACCTAATTGAACGCAAACGTGTAAAAGCTCAATTTGAATAGTGATATTACATTTTTTTTAAATATCTACAAATATTTTACTATAAAATTTAATTTCTCAACATTTTTCTGCATAGTTTGTTGTATACCAACTCACTATTACTCAATGCCAATTGCCGGTCCAAAAACTTATCATCCATTAGTATTCTGGCTGCCACTGAGGCTAGTTAAAATAAACGTCGCACGCAACATAAGCTCATATACTGCGAGCTGACCATCATAAGCTAAGAACAGATCATCTGGTTCAACCAGAAGTCGGAACCAGAAAATACCATTCAGTTAGCTAGCATAGTAGACGAAGATAGTACCTTCAGATAGACCACCCGCACGTCAATAATAATCTTTCCGGGTGACCGCGACCAGTCCGTCAGTCAGTCAGTCTCCGATTCAGACTCCAACCAACTACAGTGTAGAAGGCATGGTTCAGATTTTTCCCATTTTTTCAGATTTTATGGTCGTTGATGAGTTGGACGTGCGGATGTCATTAAAGTCGATTCACAATTCACAACAACCGTCCGGCGGAGAGGCGAAGAATGGAAACGGGGGACGGTTTTATGATGATGCATGTTGTTTTGTAGCTAAGATTTACTCGGTTAGTTTTTCTCTATCGTGGATGGCTTTTTTGATTCTCTCCTAACAGTAGTAGGTTGAAATGTTTGGAAAGGATTTGGAGAAGATTATTGTCGTAGGCACGCTTAGGTGGTTTGACAGAACGTTTGATAATATCAATATTTATTGGCATTATCCGGAGGTGTGGTTTACTGCTCATTCATGAGCTTCAAATTACGGAAGCTTTTTATAATGTATGATTTCATCTTTAAAACCAGTTAAAATTTAACTAAGAGCATTAGGCATTAGTTTTATCCGGGTTTGCCTGGATGTTTAATACAAAATTTGTAAAAAGACCGTTCTGGCCCGGTTGTCCGGATTTCATTGAAGAAAGCCTGGATTATGCCGATTTGATCGATTTTCAATGCCAAAAACGCTAATAACTTTTTGTTTAAAAAGATACGAATTTAAGATCTTCAACAAAGTTGTCCAACGGAAAATTTCCTTGAAAGAATTTATAAATTAGCACAACACCCATTACCAATATTTGTAAAAAAATACTCTATTAAAATCTCAAGAAAAATCCAAAAAAGTAATTGAAAACTGTTTTCTTACTCTGGTTTCAGTTTCTTAAACTATGTAAATTTCTGAATGCTCTTGTGTTCTAAATCATGACACATAATCGTAGTTATGCTATTTCATTTAGGTATCTGACTTTGGAGTGGAAATTAAAATCTTAAAATTTAGAAGAACTTGAAAACTATAAACGTGTGCCTGAGTTTTACTTCTGGTCACCATTCAAGCGCAAAACATGGATTGCTGGACTAACAAGAGTTTTAGATCAAATCGAAATTTTGTCTTCGAATAAGATTTTGTGAATGAACTTCGAATTTCATTATAGTGTCTTGTCAAATTCTTCTGTAAATAGTTGGCTGCGATCGAATTGATCAGACGTGTTTGTATTTTCCTGGCAATCAATTTTTGGAGCTTAAAATATTGTAAAAAAGATGTTTTTTTTTTTTTGAGAAAGCTACGCGTTTTGAAAACGATTCGATGGGATTTTTTATGTATACCTTGAAATAGAAGGCTAAAATATGAATGTGTAAAGTTTCCTTTTGAATTGTAAACGCTTGAGGGCGAAGAAGAATCCCACCAAAGAAAGCTCTAGTGTTGACTTTAGACTTTATAAATATTATTGTGTTTTAAATGAACCATAATTTCCCCGGTGAAAGTTTCGGGAAAAAAATTCTCTTGTTCTGATGATAAAAGCATGGATCACGCAAAATCTGGACGCATTACAAAGGGTCTATTTCGGAGCCATGTGAACGAAATAAAAATGTTTTGTACCTAATCAAAATGTAGGGTTTTTGTTGCACTTTAAAGGACAAATAATAAAAAAAATATTCCGATGTTGTTTTGATGAAATTTCGAACTTTTCGTCGAGTACCACTCATCATAGTTTGGACATCCTATTCACTGACCTCAGCGGCCATTTTGTTCCACAATCTCTTCAGCTCTGTTGCATCCCGAGTCGTCCTACCATTCTCCATCTTCTGCTTGACAGTTGCCCAAAAATGCCCAAATTTTTCACAAAAACTGCGGTTTTTCGTCCGCAGCTGCAAATACCTTGCCAGATCAAACATTCTCTTGCCAACTTATCGGCAAAAACGAATTTGAACTTGGCGGGGTCATCACCCCGACCAGTGGCTTTGTGAAATTTTTGGCCAGAAAGCCGCCAAAAATCCATCTTCACGTACGTTTCGTCAGCCATGAGGATGCATCCGTCGTACTTCGATTGCTTGCCAAACCAGATATTTCTTCGCGAACTTTGACAGTTTCATGTGCTTGAAAATATCTGCTACCTTTCCCCTTCCTTTTGCCGTATAAAACTCCTGTCCCGGAAGCTGCTTGTAGTCGGCTTTGACGTAGGTTTCGTCGTCCATTACCACGCAGTCAAACTTCGTCAGCATCATCGTGTACAGCCTCCGGGATCGCGCTTTGGCCGTCGTATTTTGTTTATCATCGCGATTTGGAGTCATTACCTTCTTGTAAGTCGATAATCCGGCTCGTTTTTTGGCTCGATGCACGGTTGTAGACGATACACCCAGTTTATTTGCGGCATCTCGGAGAGAGAGGTTAGGGTTTTGCTTGAAACTACCGGCAACTCTCTTTGTCGTCTCAGCGGCTTCCGGTTTTCGATTTCCCGCCGCCCAGACTTCCTGGCCGCCGACAAACGTTCCTCAAACACTTTAATATCGTTTGTAACGGTTGATTTGGCAACTTTTAGCGATTTTGCCAGCTTTGCGAGCGAGTAGCTCGGATTTTCGCGATGCGCTAGCAAAATTTTGATACGCTGCTCTTCTTCCTTGGACGGCATTTTGACAACTGAAGAGTAAATTCCAAAATCAAAATAGGAGCAACATTCTACACACACACACCTTCAAAATGAGGGATGTTCAAGTTTTTTTAATGCAAAATTGAAAGAAATACGTCAAGTTGATATTGGCCAAATTTTGACCGTATCACCCTTTATGAGCGCTCACGATTATTGCGATTTAATAAAATGCATCAGCAACGACGTGTGTCTATTTGTTAAGAGATAATTCAAACCTTTCTTCTAAGATAGGTATTGCTGATGGTTTATTTTTTGGTTTTTTTTACATAAGTTAGTTGAATAATATTTAAAGAGTGCTTGCATGGAAAATTGTTCGACTCACATTTCTCCGGTAACAGTCGGAAGCAGTAGAATTCTGGCTTTGTTGACGTAACTTACATTACAAGTTGAATGAGATAAGTCAAACCTTTCATGTATATTGATCTATTTATTTTTTTTTAAATTTTAGCGTTAAAAAAAATAAATCCTCAATTGGCTAAAACTAGAAAAGAATATATATTCTAAAAGTTGGTTATTATCGTGTTTGTAAAATGATAGCCATGGTGAATCTTTTTCTAGTTGCTGCAATTGGTGGAAATAAGTTGTTTGGAATCCAAGCAAAGGTATTTTTGAAATTTTAACTCTAACAAGATGACTTTTGAAAGCAATTTCATGATATTTCGTGGCTTACTAATGGTTTTCACTATATGTTTTCAATATTTCTTTTCAAGAGCGAGAAGTGGTACTATATCTAAGGCCAAAGACCTGAGATGATGGTACATATAAATCAATCCTTCAATAAAACGTCAATTCTGCTTTATAATTGAAATAGTATTTAAGAAACAGTTTTGGATTTATATGCAAAAAACCTCATTTCCATCCGAAGCTGGAAGCTTATGTGCTTCCACCATAAACAATTTGATAATTATAAAATCATGGAAACGTATGGTACTGTTGTCCACATTTCTTCTTCCGCTGTGTTCCTGTTGTCTTTGCGTCAAATACTGCACAGTGGGCCCGGCCTAGATAAGATGAAAAGGGAATGTATTTTTACTAATCACCAGGATGCTGACAAGATCTGGCTGTGTACGTATCATAAGAATAAGCTTAAGCAGTGTCATGTCAAATTCGTCTGTTGTAACCCATTTTTTATCATCATATTTATGGTGTTTCAACATCAAGTGACAATAGAAGAATTTGAAATTTGTTTCGTATAGAGATGTACCGAATATTCGGCGCCGAATTCCGCAAAAAAAACCGTTAAGCCGAATATTCGGCTCACCGAATAGTTGAGCAAAGTATTCGGCCGAATAGGCCAAATATTTATTTTTTTAAATTTATACAAGACTTTTCAAATTTTCCAACGGATGTTGGATTATTTACAAAAAATCCAAAAGTAATGTTAAAAATGCTTCAATATCATCAAAAACTTCAGTAAAACGAAAACTTCAAATTTCAAGAAATTTCATTTCTTTTTCCTTTTGTATGTTTGAGAATAATGCCTAGTTTCAGCTACGATTGTTCCCTTTTTTACAATTTTTCCAAAAAATCGGTAAGACCCGCTCTTTTGGAAACGTGTCGTAGAAAGTATTGTATTGGTTAAAGATCGTCGTTCTTTTTGGAAACTATTTTGATGACATCTAGCAAAAATTAGACATTCTAATTCGATATAAAAAAAAGCAATTTCAAAAAGCTTGACACCTGTTTGGACATGTTTTGTCCCAGATTTCACTAGAACACGACAAGTCATCTGATGTCCTTTCAGATAATAGTGACATTTTAAAAATCAAAGAGATCTCTATTTAAAAAGTTCTGATACATCTGGTTGAGAATAATCGAGTAAAAAACATGAGGAGCACTATGATGACAAAAATAGATGATTTCTATTAGAAATTGAAGTAGAAATAGAAGTATTTCTATTGAAAACTCAACAGAATATTCGACCGAAAATTCGGCCGAATATTCGTTTGGCCGAATAGTTGAAAAGGTCAATATTCAGTATTCGACCGTTCGCCGAATATCACTATTCGGTACAACTCTAGTTCCGTACTGTTTTTATTTGCACTACGAGATGACTCGTGTTATTTTTATAGACCTAAATACGTGGTTTTTTTTTAAATCTCGTTTATTTGGAACGGCTCG